>NC_053394.1:55043403-55343403 GCF_905171765.1 Bufo bufo
CAGTGTGAATCTACAATTTTCATAGTCATGAAAATAAAGAAAACTCTTTGAATGAGAAGGTGTGTCCAAACTTTTGGTCTGTACTGTATGTCTCTCTCCATTGTAGTTTACTACTCTGATAGACTTAGCCACATTTATAAAAGGCCACCAAGGGAGAAGGGCAACTCTATATTAAAATAGGGGCGTCTTGGCTAATAGTCTTCATTTAAAAAACACTTATGACAGCAGAGCCGATCCCAGGAGTGTGAATTATGCACGCATCAGCCGCATGTAGCAGCACAAGAAACCACTGACGTATCACCCCAGACATCCAAAGCAATGATTCTTTTATTTCATTGTCTTCAAGTGCTGACAAAATGTAACAAAAAAAAGGGAACACATTCCAATCCCCTCCCACCCGCTGCCGGAACGGCTATATCGGCTGCCAACAGTCACAGCGTCCTATGATCGGTGATACTCCAAAGAGCTCTTACATAAAAACCTACAGAAAATATATATATTCATATATGTCAGAATAAAAAAAAATATAATAATAAAAGGAAATACAAATGGGGGAAGGAAGCCATTACTGCAAGGAAGGTCACAAAGCCATGAGGATAAGCAAAGAAGAATAAGGGGAACCTTAAAAACATGTATTCCAGGCCGAGCAGGAGAGGTTCACCTGGACTAGAAACAGCATTATAGCGTGCTGTGCTTTTATAGTGTCTTGGTCACCGGTCACCTGCACCGCAGAGGCCGCCATTATGTTACTCCGCTATTCTCTATGCAGTAATTCTATTAACGTAACAATTAAACGTTAAAAGGTCCTCCCAGGCCACCCCCTATGGATCTTGGAAACCATAGGACCTGCATTGTAAAGGAGCCCTAATCCATTCAGACACTTATATTCCCTCTTCGATAGATTACACAATCCGATATTTAAAAGGTTTGTAGGAGATTAGGGTCCAGTTTTTTCCCCGCCCATAGGCAGCGCCACTCTTCTCCATGGACAGTATCAGGTATTACAACTAAACGCTATGGGGCACATTTATTAAGACCGGCGTTTTCAAGTGGATCCACCAGCCTCTACATAACTTTAGCGGATCCACTGCCGCTTCTAAATGTAAGACAGCTTCCTAGCCGTCTTACATTTAGACCATTTTCTACACCTAAAAACAGGCGTAGAAAATGGTAAATGAGACGAGCCTGCCGGTCCCACCCACCCACACCACACCCACTTTTATTTTAAGACCTGGCGTGAGCTGGGACAAATCACGGCCTCTGCGCCAGAAATACGCCTAATTTAGGCGTATTTCTGTTTAATAAGCCCTATTCATATGAATGAAGCTGCGCTGCAATACCAATCTCATACCGCGGGGAAAAGAAGAAAAAAAAAAAAAGAAAAAAAAGAAGAAGAGTGGCACTTATTTTTGGGAAGAATTATATTTTTTTATCTAATCCCATGCAACTCCTTTGAAATAGGGAGGATAATAACATCACGTGTATACTACTATTCCCCTGGCTGGATCCTGTCACATCAAATGAGGCACAGATCATTGGGCAGGTCAAGGAACATTATCACGCAGGCCTTGGATTGTCATAATTCTGAGAACCAGGTCTTAACAACTCCTTACGTCCCTAACATGCAAAGACCAAGGGAAAAAGAATTGGGGTGAGGTTAGGGATTTACAGGTTTCTTCTTCTAGTGAGCTGGTGCAGAGGACTTTACTCCTCTAAATGGCAGCCTCTGCCATATGCAGGCTAAGGTAAGGTCTCTGCTGTACCTCAGTACAGCAATGGTAAGGGTAGACTGTAAGGAGATAGGAATTCGTATTATTAAGGCTCAGATCCCACCCATGGGGATGCTGGTGCACACACGGGGCCTGGTGGTGATGGAGAACGTGGTCACATAACTGTGCAGCAGTGGTCTGCCTCAGTGACTATGGGTATCCATGGGCAGTATTGCATGCTGCAGCAACATATTAAACCATTGCATATCATGTGCAACAGACCAGCGTACACTAATGAGAGGCACACAGAGAAAAAACAGTGTGGACATGTCAGAAATACCGGTCTCTACAGTAAGCGTGATCAGAGGATCTCGTTATATACATTCAGGTCCGTGTAAAAATGTGTGCATATGATTCGACAGAATAGAGACCCCCTGTACCTGTACAGACCAGTATATTTACAACGCCTTTATCTGTATCTTGTCTACAGATATGCTACATGTATGTAGATCGATGTCTGCTGTCCCTCTCCACCAAATCTGGGACCTATTAATGTTCTCCTCTGTCCATAGAGGTGCGTCCAATTCACAAGAAACATTAATCGGCGCAAGGCCTGGCCGCAGAAAAGTCTTCCGTTGCCTTGAGCTTCCCCGTAATAGGCACAGTACCTGAAGGACCAGATACAGACATATAGAAGATATGGGTATATATTTAGAGTAATAATGAAGAGATGGTAAAAGAAGAGCTTGGAGCACGAGTGTAGGAGAGTTTTACAAATGGGGGCCTGTTGTAAAGACCGCTGATGTCCCAATTTTCTTTTTTTTTAAGAAGTTCTGTCTTCCCTACTTTTTTTTGTTAGGAACAAGGGGCAACTGCCCTGGGGAGTCCTCAGTCATTTTCTCCATCCCCTTGTGCTTTGTAGGGATAGCATGAAAAAAAATTAAGTCTCCTTTAACAGGTTAATTTTGGCGCAGATTTTCAAAGCAGGTCCAAGTTTAATGTTCAGGGCACTCATAAGATGCTCTTCTTTCAGGAGAAGCAAAGCCTGCCCATCGATCTCCTGAGACCGGAAGTCTTCGGCCAAGTCTTGGCATCCTGATGACAAGGAGGGAAAGTGTCGTTAGTCTGGCGGGTCTAACAATATAAAGCAAAGAAGAAATGAAGGAAACATCTACAGCAACTAAACAGATTCAGGCTTATTTTTTTTCTAGTGCAGGTTTAACTCGCACCAAGACAGAGGACATAGTGATCCATGGACGGGTAAATTGTTTAGTTACATAAGCTGGAAAACTAACAATTACACAGTAGCTATAAATACGCCAGAGGGGATAATGGAGCCCAAAGCAGCTTAGGCAGGGAGCTGAATCTCCTTAAAGAGACCAGACCTGTATGGAGATGAATACACAAAGAGGTACAGTTGTGTTCAAAATTATTCAACCCCCACTGAAATTGAGTGTTTTGGCCAGTTTGACATTGATTTTGATCATTTCAGTCATCTTGTTTACAATTAAATCAAAGAGGCCCTTGTAAGTCAGACAAATATAACATAACATTTATAATGAAATAACCACAAATGTATTTTCTGTGCTCACATGATTATCAGTTTTATTCAACCCCCAAGTGACATTCAATCTTAGTACTTAGTACAACATCCTTTTCCAGTTATAACAGCTTTTAAACGTGAAGCATAGCTTGACACAAGTGTCTTGCAGCGATCTACGGGTATCTTCGCCCATTCTTCATGGGCAAAAGCCTCCAGTTCAGTCACATTCTTAGGCTTGCGCGCTGCAACTGCTTTCTTTAAGTCCCACCAGAGGTTCTCAATCGGATTTAAGTCTGGTGACTGCAATGGCCACTTCAAAAATGTTCCAGCCTTTAATCTGCAACCATGCTCTAGTGGACTTGGAGATATGCTTGGGATCATTGTCCTGTTGAAAGGTCCAACGTCTCCCAAGCCTCAGGTTTGTGACGGACTGCATCACATTTTCATCCAATATCTCCTGGTACTGAAGAGAATTCATGGTACCTTGCACACGCTGAAGCTTCCCTGTACCTGTAGAAGCAAAACAGCCCCAAAGCATGATTGACCCCCCCGCCATGCTTCACAGTAGGCAAGGTGTTCTTTTCTTCATAGGCCTTGTTCTTCCTCCTCCAAACATAGCGTTGATCCATGGGCCCAAACAGTTCTAATTTTGTTTCATCAGTCCACAGAACACTTTTGTGGTTTGTCCACATGACTTTTGGCATACTGCAGTCGACGCTTCTTATTCTTTGGAGACAGCAAGGGGGTGCGCCTGGGAGTTCTGGCATGGAGGCCTTCATTACGCAGTGTGCGCCTTATTGTCTGAGCTGAAACTTCAGTACCCACATCTGTCAAATCTTTTTTCAGTTCCTCAGCAGTCACACGGGGACTTTTCTCCACTTTGCTGCTCCTTGACATCCACAGGTGTTTTCAATACCTGATCGAAAACACTTGAAGGAACCTCTGTTCTTAAGAGTGGTAGTCTTTAAGGGGTTAAATAATTGTGTCAATGAAGAAATCACAAAAAAAAACATTTAATACTGTATTACAAAAACAATTGATGTCATTTTAGTTGCAATTGGTTCTTTAAAAAGTCCTTGTAAGATTTCATTCTGAACACAATTACAAATGTACACTAAATTCCCTAAAACCCTTTACAGCATTGGGGGTTGAATAATTTTGAACACAACTGTATCTCCCAAGAAAAAGAAGTATCTCGCCAGCGCCACCTATGGAAAGTGGCTCCCTGTGAAATTGAAATTCTGAAAACGAGATTTTTGTATAACTTACCAGTAAAATCTCTTTCTCGCTCTTCCTTGGGGGACACAGGAAACCTTGGATATAGCTCATCTCCATAGGAGGCGTGACACTAAGTGAAAGACTGTTAAGCCCCTCCTCCAGCAGCTATACCCTCAGCCTGGAGCGAGCGACTACCAGTTATGTGCCCAAGTAGTTAAAACAAAGGCAAGGATCAACCAAATTAACACCAACAAGTCAAAACTCCCGTCAGGGTAACCAAAACAATGGGTGGGTGCTGTGTCCCCCAAGGAAGAGCGAGAAAGAGATTTTACTGGTAAGTTATACAAAAATCTCGTTTTCTCGCCCAATTCCTTGGGGGACACAGGAAACCTTGGGACGTTCAAAAGCAGTCCACAAATAGAGAGGGACCACAACCCAAGATGAATTAAAGCACCATAGGCATTAAGGCACCGCCGCCTGCAAGACCAGGCGGCCCAAAGCAGCATCCGCCGATGCATAAGTGTTCACCTTGTAGAACTTGGTGAAAGTGTGCAAAGAAGACCAGGTGGCCGCCTTACACAATTGTTCAGCCGAAGCTCGATTTCGCTGAGCCCAGGAAGCCCCGACCGCTCTGGTAGAATGAGCGGTAACACCAAAGGGCGGTTCCCTGCCCTTAGCACGGTAAGCCTCAGCAATAGCCATCTTGATGAAGCGGGCAATAACCACTTTAGATGCCGCCAGCCTCCTGCGCGGACCCTCCGGAACCACAAATAGAGAATCCGAGCGCCGCAAGGGTCTAGTTACATCCAAGTAGATCCTCAGAGCCCTAACAACATCCAGACGGTGAAGATCCCGTTCCCGAGGATGAGACGGGGACGGGCACAGAGAAGGAAGGACAATATCTTCATTCAGGTGAAAAGCGGACACCACCTTCGGAAGGAAATCCGGAGCCGGGCGGAGAACCACCTTGTCCTGGTGAAAAACCAAGAGGGGTTCTACGCAAGAAAGTGCCGCCAATTCAGACACACGCCGAAGAGACGTGATGGCAACGAGGAAAAAAACTTTGCAAGACAACAAGCGAAGGGAAACCCTGCGCAAAGGCTCGAAAGGAGAAGATTGGAGAGCCGTCAGCACAACATTAAGATCCCAAGATGGAACGGGAGCGCGATACGGGGGAGCATAGTGAGCAACCCCCTGAAGAAAAGTCTTAACTGGACCGAGCGGAGCCAGAGGTCGCTGAAAAAGGATCGAAAGCGCTGAGATCTGACCCTTTAGGGTACTGAGACCTAAACCCAAGTCCAGACCAGACTGCAAGAAGGATAAAATCGTGGGGAGAGAAAACCGAAGGGGATGAACATCTAAGGTCTCGCAGAAATTCAAATAGGCCCGCCAGGTTCGGTAATAAATCCTGGACGAAGCCGGTTTACGCGCACGAATCATGGTACGGACCACGTCAGCAGAAAACCCCCGCCGCGTTAGGACCGCGGTCTCAATAGCCACGCCGCTAAACGTAGCGACCCTAAATGCTGGTGGAAGATTGGCCCTTGAGAGAGGAGGTCTTCTCTTAGAGGCAGAGGCAAGGGGGCGTCTGCCAGGAGCAACATAAGGTCGGCGTACCAAGGACGACGAGGCCAATCCGGGGCTATTAGGATCGCAGGCGTGCCCTCCGCCGCGATCTTCCGAAGGACTCGTGGAAGAAGAGGCAGGGGCGGAAAAACGTAGAGGAGAGAGAACTCCGTCCAGGGAAGGACGAGCGCGTCCGCGCCGTAAGCGTCCGGATCCTTGGTTCTGGCCATGAAGGTGGGAAGCTTGTGGTTGAATCTGGAGGCCATGAGATCCACGTCCGGACGACCCCAACGGAGGCAAAGAGACTCGAAGACGTCGGGGTGCAGAGACCACTCGCCCGGGTCGATCGTCGTCCGGCTGAGGAAATCCGCCGCCCAATTGTCCACTCCCGGGATGTAAATGGCCGAAATGGCTGGAACATGAATTTCCGCCCAGCGAAGGATTAGAGACACCTCCCTCATCGCCGCCGCGCTGTGAGTGCCCCCCTGATAATTTATGTATGCCACAGCCGTGGCATTGTCCGATTGGACACGAACAGGGTGACCCTGAAGCAGCGAAGTCCAATGCCGGAGTGAAAGGAGAACCGCCCTCAGCTCCAGAACGTTGATCGGCAGTTTGGACTCCGATGGAGACCAAGTGCCTTGTACGGACCGAGGAGGAAACACCCCCCCCCCCAACCCCGCAGACTGGCATCGGTGGTAATCACCAACCAAGTTATCGGCAGGAAGGACTTCCCTTGGAGAGGGGTCCGTAACCACCAGAGGAGAGAGGAGCGAACCTGGGGGGGAAGTGGAAAGTGCTGATCCAGACTTTCCTGGGACTTGTCCCATGCGGACAGAATGGCAGTCTGAAAGGTGCGGGAGTGATACTGCGCGTAGGGGATTGCTTCGAAACAGGACACCATCTGTCCCAAGACCCGCATGCTGAACCGGAAGGAAGGATGGCGGTGGGTCAGAAGGCTCCGAACTGACCGATGAAGGAGCTGGCGCTTCTCTGACGGAAGCCGAACCTCCGCTGCATCTGTATCCAGCAGCATCCCCAGAAAGATCAGTTGCCTGGATGGAACAAGAGCGGATTTGGGAAGATTGATAATCCAACCGAACCGGCGTAAGGTTTGTAGCGAGAGGTCCACACTGGCGGATGTCAGTGACAGAGAGGGTGCCTTGATAAGGAGATCGTCCAAATATGGAAGAAGAAAAACTCCCCTGGAACGAAGTAAGGCGAGGACAGGGGCAAGGACCTTTGTGAAAACGCGAGGGGCCGTCGCCAGCCCGAAGGGGAGAGCAACGAACTGGTAGTGGTCGGACCCCACTGCAAAGCGCAGAAAGCACTGATGACACCGAGCGATTGGAATATGAAGGTAGGCGTCCTGGATGTCGATAGAGGCCAGGAACTCCCCTTTTTCCAGAGAGGCCACCACCGACCTGAGAGACTCCATCCGGAATCGCTGAAGACGAAGGAAACGGTTTAACCGTTTTAGATCCAGAATGGGACGAACCGAGCCTTCTTTTTTGGGGACCACAAAAAGGTTCGAATAGAACCCCTTGAATCTTTCTTCCATGGGAACCGGAGCGATGACCCCTTTGTCCAGAAGGGTGCGAGTGGCAGTAAAGAAATCGGCCGCCCCTTGGGGATCCCGGGGAACCCGGGAGCGAAAGAACCGAACTGGGGGGAGGGACGTAAACTCGAGTTTGTACCCGGAAGACACAACTTCGAGAGCCCAGGCGTCGGAGACGTGCGCCTGCCAGAAGTCCCTGAACAGGAAGAGACGTCCCCCCACCCGGGTGGGTGGGGGCGCACCTTCAGGTAGTGTTCTGCTTGGTCGCGGGAGGGCGAGCAGGCTGTGACTTGCGCCAGGAGGGCTGGGTCCGAAAAAAAGGTTTCTTACGTCTGTCTTGGACAGAGTTAGGGGATGGACCTGAAGAGGTGCGAGGTGCGGGAGCCCTGCGGGAAGACCTGAAGCGAGAAAAAGTGGGACGGCCTCGAGTGGTGGTCCTAGTCCTAGATTGAGGAAGATGCGTACTCTTCCCCCCCGTGGCTTCGGATATGATTTCATCCAAGCGGGTCCCGAACAATCGAGAACCAGTAAAGGGAAGGCCAGTAAGAGACCGCTTTGACGTGGAGTCCGCCGTCCAAACCTTTAACCAAAGCTTTCGGCCAGGGCAGACGAACGGGCTATGAGAGCCCCCGCATCAAGGGATGCCTCACAGACGAATTTGCCGGCTTGAACGATAAGTTGGACTAGAGCACGGAGGTCCTGAATAGGGACGTCGGATTCAAGCTCCTGATCCAGCTGAGAAGCCCACTCTGAAACCGCTTTTCCAGCCCAAGCGGAAGCAAAGACCGGCCGGAGGGCGGAACCGGAGGCTGCAAAGATACCTTTGGTAATGGCCTCTATACGGCGATCCTCAGTGGATTGTAAGGAAGAGCCATCAGCAACGGGAATAGCCGTGCTTTTTGCCAAACGGGCCACCGGGGGGTCGACTTTGGGTGGTGACGCCCAGTTTGTAATGCAATCCGCCGGGAATGGATAACAGATATCCAACTTCTTAGGCGGGGTAAAACGGGCATCAGGGCGGGCCCAGGCCTTGGAAACCACCGACGAGAAGTCAGTGTGGAGGGGAAAAACTGCAGACGTCTGTTTATGGCGAAAAAAGGAAACACTTTTTTTCAGAATTAGGAGGATCATCGTGAATCTTAAAGGTATCACGAATATTGTTAATAAGATGGCCCACAGCAGAAGCCAGTTTTGAAGGCAAGGCCGAGTCCATATCACAATCTGAATCAACTAGTTCCCCTTCAGAGGGCATATCCTGTATCGAGGAAGGGCCCGACTGAGAGCGCACCCTTGGGGGTGATACTGAAGCATCCGAGGATGATAGGCGCTCCGCCCTAGACCGCTTCTGGGGTTGACGGGCTCTGGAGGTGTCGCCTGGAGAGAGGGACTCAGACGGGTCAGCTAAGATAGCGAACCCGGAGGGCCCAGCAGGGGAATATCCGGCTGCGATAAGGGCAATACCTCTGCAAGGCGGCCCACAACGTTAGAGAGGCTGACCACAGCCTGGGAAAGGGATCTAGCCCAGTCAGGGGGATCCAAGAGGCCAGGGGGTGACACAACAGATGGCGGACCCTGTAATGGGGCTTTGCAAGCCGAGCAATGCGGGTCAGGCTGCCCTTGAGGAAGGGGCGCCTTACATACGGTGCAGGTGTGATACCAAGGACCGGCCGGCGCTGAGGGGTCAGACATGTTGGCTGAAGTAATATAAAAGCGTCCAGGCCAGAGGGGTGCAGAGCTAGAAGGGGTCAACAGTCCTACCAGGTCACAGTGGGAGCGGACGGCAACAGCAGCGGCAACAGCAGCGGCAACACCTGAGGTAAAAACGATCTGTCCTGAGAGCAGGCTGGCACGAAGAGGAGGCGGGGCCAGCGAGGAGCAGGAAGAAGACGTCCGCACCCCCGACTGAATGCCTAACATGTACAGGAGAAGCAGAACGAAGCTCCGCCCCCCCGCTGGAACTTTCGCGCGCGCGCGCGATTCAAACAAATATGCCGCCGAGAAAATATTGCCCCCCGACCACCTCCTTATACACCGGCGGCGAATGACACACCGGTAGCCAGCAAGAGAAGTCAGCCGGCATCTGAACACAGCGGCAGCACTGGCCGAGATAACAAAAGGACTTGTGCAGTAAACCCTCCCCCACGAGCACCGCTCCGTCCTGCTCCACACACAAAGGGGGGAAGCCGACAGTAAGCCTTGTAATGTGACAAGGCTAGGCAGAGGGAACACAGAAGTTAGAACCCTAACAGAGGGGGGGGGGGGGGGGGGGGGGGGGGGTGGTAGGAACGGCTGTATAGCCACCTCACCAGTCGACGTTTTCACCCTCAGTCCATCCAGCAGGGACGCCCCTTCAGCCACTGGCACCGAAGTGGCAGGAAGCTGGAGAGGGGCTTGCAGGCGGGCGACCCTTGTGCTGGCGGGATGCAGGGGAGCTGGGCTGCCCTGGTCCTCCTTTTCTTCTGTGGGGGAGGCAGCAGTGCGGATAGCCGGCACTGGCGCAGCTCAACCCCGGGAAAACAGAGAAGTCTTTGCGACTCTGTTGTCCCTGTTGAAAAAAAGGGAAAAAAGTTGAAAATAATAAAAAGAGAAAAAAAAAATAAAATCTTTAGCAAAGACAGCTCTGCAGTGCAGAGAGTGTCTTGCCTCCTTGACACTAAGCAAAAAACTGGTAGTCGCTCGCTCCAGGCTGAGGGTATAGCTGCAGGAGGAGGGGCTTAACAGTCTTTCACTTAGTGTCACGCCTCCTATGGAGATGAGCTATACCCAAGGTTTCCTGTGTCCCCCAAGGAATTGGGCGAGAAATTTAATCTCCATTTGCCATCAACTCTTGGGGAACACCTAAAGGGTTAATGATGTTTGTAAAATCAGTTTTGAATACCTTGAGGGGTGTAGTTTCTAGAATGGGGTCACTTTTGGGTGGTTTCTATTATGTAAGCCTCACAAAGTGACTTCAGACCTGAACTGGTCCCTAAAAAGTGGGTTTTTGAAAATTTCTGAAAATTTTCAAGATTTGCATCTAAACTTCTAAGCCTTGTAACGTCCCCAAAAAATAAAATTGCATTCCAAAACTGATCCAAACATGAAGTAGACATATGGAGAATGTAAACTAATAACTATTTTTGGAGGTATTACTATGTATTATAAAAGTAGAGAAATTGAAACTTGGAAATTTGAAAATTTTTCCAAAACTTTGGTAAATTTGGTATTTTTTTTATAAATAAAAATTATTATTTTTTACTCCATTTTACCAGTGTTATGAAGTACAATATGTGACGAAAAAACAATCTCAGAATGGCCTGGATAAGTAAAAGCGTTTTAAAGTTATCACCACATAAAATGACATTGGTCAGATTTGCAAAAAATGGCCTAGTCCTTAAGGTGAAATAAGGCTGTGTCCTAAAGGGGTTAAACATGTATGGCATATCCACAGGATATGCCATAAAAGTCCGATAGGTGCAGGTTTCTCCCCTGGGACTTGCTCTGATCAAGAACAAGGACACAAGTTGCACTGCCGCTGATGGAGAGGTGGTTGCATTTGCGCGACTCTCTCGTCACTCCTATGGGACTTCTGAAAATTGCCAAGCTTGCTTACTTGGCTATTTTCGAAAGTTCCATAGAAGTGAATGGAGCGTGTTATGTAGGCGTGGTCACCCATCCATTCCAGGCATCGTCAGATGGGATCCTCTTTCTTGAGACAGGAGCAGGTCCCAGAAGCGTGACCTGCACCTATCACACATTTATGGCATATCCTGTGGATATACCATAAATATCTAGATGGGAATATCCTTTAAAAGGGCTTTTCGGGAATTAAGAAAATGAAAATACTTATTACTTTATTATAAATATATTCCCAAATACCTTTCATTATTTATAATGGCTAGTTTTGTCTGGGGAGCAATCATCAGGGGAAACAAAATGGCCGCAGTCCCATCAGTTCACACAAAACCTGTCCTGATCACACAGGAGGACAAGTTACTTTTCAACACTGAGGTAAAGAGCTGCCTCATCCTCATCCTCCTCTCTACTTGTCAGGGATTATGATCCTGAATAAAGATAAGAACTTTAGCTGAATCTCTGGGGAATTTAGTTCATGAAGAGACATGAAGTACAGAGAGGACGGACAGGACAGGACAGACTGTGGTAATGGAGACTGTAAACAAGAGCTGCTGCTCATTAGCCACACCTCACCCTCCTCTCATGTCTCCTCATCTTCTCCATTCCCATAGAGATTCAGGATCATAACCCCTGACAAGCAGAGCAGAGAGGAGGATGAGGCAGCACTATGGCTCATTGTGGTGAAGTAACTTGTCCTCCTGTGTGATTAGGACAGGTTTTGTGTGTACTGATAGGACGGCGGCCATTTTATTTCTCCTAATGATTGCTCCCTAGACAAAACAAGCCATTCTAAGCAAAGAAAGGTATTTGTGAACATATTTATTATAAAATAATATTTACGTATTTTCATGTTTTTAATTCCTGGAGAACCCATTTAAGGTATTCAGTGTATTCAGCATAGAAGAACATCATGTCCACATTACCTGGCAGAGAAGAAATAAACTCGTACACCTCCTCCACACTCCAGCGACTGGGATTGCTCGACAGAAACACCGGATTAATCCCCAGAAGCTCAGAATTTGATGGTCCGCTGGTAGGAGTGCTCCCATCCCTCTCCCGTTGTGGCGTCCTGCAGGACGGAGGTGCTGGAGAAGTTGGAGAGAAAGCTTCTTCATAGCTGGAATTATCAGATCCACGGCTGGAATCCTCCTGAAAGAAAGTAAGAGAAGCAAGATCCTGGTCAGCAACGTAGTGTATTCAAACATTCAATCTACAGATCAGCGATCCTCACAGTACTTAGGGCTCAAAAACCCCACAGGCACCTTTGGTGCTGCAAGTTTGCAACCCTTATAGGCACCACAAAACTAAGCTATTTACTGTCACTGTATCAGCCACTAAAATGAACGCCACACCCTTGAGTCTACTGTGCATTTAACAATGTAATCCATGTACTACCAGGCACAATATTAGATTGGCTCCTCATTATATGTATCTGTCGGGGATATTACATTTTCAATTATGTTTAACTATTTCATTTTCATAACCAAGATTCTCCTTGACATCTTGCTTGGTCAGAAGAAGTGCTGTACAGGAGAAAATTCCAGGCAGCAGAGGAATCTGTCCCTAGCAGAACGACACCTATTGGAAAGCATTGTGGTTAATGTCAATGTTCCTGTTGGCAAACTAACATTTTGAATACATATTTTAAGTTATATTGCTGTTATATATTGTTTAAAATGTATAAGACGACTTAGAGCAAAGGATGGAGGAAGAGCTGGGGCTCAGTCTCTATTCAGTCACATTTTTAAAGCGGCACGTCACTGCGGTGGCGGAAGAACTGGACTGGCAGAGCAGAGAATGGCGCTGGAGACAGAAGTATACCATCATTTTTATTTCAGACCATTCAGTGGCAGGCGCAAGATTTTTAACTCTCTCAGTCAACCTCTTTGAAGAGGTTTTCAACAAGTCAACTACTGATGGCCAGTGATAGTCAGTTCGCAGTGTTCGCCAGCGAACACATGCGGGCTGCCATCTTTAGTAAGGTAGACTTACCCGTCCGGCGATGCACAGGTAAGCCCTTACCTGTGCCTGTGCCTGTGCCGGGAGCCAGTCTGAAATCAAATGCAGTCACTGGGAGCAGGCAGTTCTGAGAACAGCCCGATGAAGGCCCCCGGCGGCTGTTCTCGAAACTGCCTGCTCCCGGTGACTGCATTTGATTTCAGACCGGCTTCCGGCACAGGTAAGGGCTTACCTGTACCTCGCCGGACGGGTGAGTCTACCTTACTAAAGATGGCAGCCCGCATGTGTTCGCTGGCAAACACTGCGAACTGACCATCTCTGCTGATGGCCTCTCCTTAAGGGCTTCCCCAGGAGTTAGGCATTAAACCAGATGGAGCCAGGCACCAGAACTACATGGCTCCGTCCGCTGTGTAGCAGCTATGCTTGGTTACTGCAGTGAATGGGAGACGCAATTCAGTAAAAGGAGACAACCATTACGCTGTGAACAGAACTGTATAGCTCAGGTGCCTGGTTACAGCGCTGCATCTCCTGCAAACAGAGCAGTATGGGTGACAGAAGTCATAGTCCCGTCAACCTGATACTGATGACCTATCTCAGGGGTGGGCAACCTGCGGCTCCCCAGCTGTTGTGAAACTACTACAACTCCCAGCATGCATACTTGCTGTGCTCTTCTTAGAACTCTCATGGAAATAAATGGAGCATGCTGGGAATTGTAGTTTTACAACAGCTGGAGTGCCACAGGTTGCCCACCCCTGACCTATCCAATCGATAGGTCATCAATGCCTACATCCCAGAGAAATAGGCATTTACCATTTGATCAGTGGGGGTACATGTTCAGAAACCCCCACCAACTGAGTGCAAGATGCAAGGATATGACTGCAGAGAGACTGTACCTGCCTTACTTCTCACTGCATACAGACACTAAATATGTTCACCCTTTAGATTTCTGCACTGCTGACGAAGACTGTACATTTAAAAAACACTTCAAGTTCTACAATGTGAAAGAATCAGGCTCCAGGCACCTCTGTTACCCGCATTCTCTTCCCCTGGATCTTGGCCCGTGCAATCTCAGAGCTGTTCCTCCGTGGACCACGTCTGCGCACTCTGACTCCTCCTGCATCTTGGAGTGGGTTTAGCTTCTTTCTTTTAAGACGGAACTGGTGGCTGCAGCTGACATTATATCTAACACAGAAAAAGATTTGTTTTAAATTCAAAAACGCCTATGGGTGCTCTTTGGTACTCCTATAGTTTACTAGGGTTCCTGAATACATAACTATCTTTTGTACCTGATTATTTGGGTCAGCAGCTCTTTGTTTTGCACATTACATTTACATAGTGTTCCCTAAGGCTATTTACTGCTACAGTGTTTTATATGTGGACACAGTGCCCTGCACTTTGATGTATGATGCTCCTCATTTTTTAAATCAGGCAGGTCATCAATATCAGATCGGTGGGGTACGACACGCCCACGATCAGCTGTATGATGAGATGGCGCACACAGTGAACACGTGCCGTTTCCCTTCTCTCTTCACCGCTGCCGTATGTGATCTTGCCATAGACAGCAGCAGAGAACAGGAAGAGAGAAAGTAGACGGCATGTGCGCACTGCGTTTCCCCATACAGCTGATCGGCGGGGGTGCCGGACCCCACCGATCTGATATTGATGACCTATTCTAAGGATAGGTCATCAACAGTAAAAGCCTGGACAACCTCTTTAATACAGTTTGATTTCCGAGGAAATTTACATAGCAGCACATCAGTATTTATACTCATGTTTTCAGGTTTACCTTTTGGCACAAGTCATAGAGCAGAACCTCTTTGTGCCACGGAACTGGTCTGCTGGAGCAAACTTTCCACAGTACTCGCACTTCAACAGCTTTGAGGTTATAGAATCTGTAACAAAACACAAAGTTATTCCAGAAAAATCTAACAGAGAAATAAATTAAAGGGGATTTCCAGGTTCCTGATATTGTTGACTTATCCTCAGGGTATGTTACTAATATATAATCGGTAGTTTTGATCGAGCGCCGTAGTGCTCGGGCAGAACACATCGGGATGTTCGGTGCTCGACCGAGCACCCGAGTATAATGGAAGTCAATGGGAGAACCCGAGCATTAAACCAGGCACCCCCTGCTCTGAAGAGGGGAGGGTGCCTGATTTATAGGAAAAAGGTCAGAAATTAACCACCTCAGCCCCCAGTGCTTAAACACCCTGAAAGACCAGGCCACTTTTTACACTTCTGACCTACACTACTTTCACCATTTATTGCTCGGTCATGCAACTTACCACCCAAATGAATTTTACCTCCTTTTCTTCTCACTAATAGAGCTTTCATTTGGTGGTATTTCATTGCTGCTGACATTTTTACTTTTTTTGTTATTAATCGAAATTTAACGATTTTTTTGCAAAAAAATGACATTTTTCACTTTCAGTTGTAAAATTTTGCAAAAAAAATGACATCCATATATAAATTTTGCTCTAAATTTATTGTTCTACATGTCTTTGATAAAAAAAAAATGTTTGGGTAAAAAAAAAATGGTTTGGGTAAAAGTTATAGCGTTTACAAACTATGGTACAAAAATGTGAATTTCCGCTTTTTGAAGCAGCTCTGACTTTCTGAGCACCTGTCATGTTTCCTGAGGTTCTACAATGCCCAGACAGTACAAACACCCCACAAATGACCCCATTTCGGAAAGTACACACCCTAAGGTATTCGCTGATGGGCATAGTGAGTTCATAGAACTTTTTATTTTTTGTCACAAGTTAGCGGAAAATGATTTTTTTTTTTTTTTTTTTTTTTTTTTTTCTTACAAAGTCTCATATTCCACTAACTTGTGACAAAAAATAAAAACTTCCATGAACTCACTATGCCCATCACGAAATACCTTGGGGTCTCTTCTTTCCAAAATGGGGTCACTTGTGGGGTAGTTATACTGCCCTGGCATTCTAGGGGCCCAAATGTGTGGTAAGGAGTTTGAAATCAAATTCTGTAAAAACTGACCAGTGAAATCCGAAAGGTGCTCTTTGGAATGTGGGCCCCTTTGCCCACCCAGGCTGCAAAAAAGTGTCACACATCTGGTATCTCCGTATTCAGTAGAAGTTGGGGAATGTGTTTTGGGGTGTCATTTTACATATACCCATGCTGGGTGAGATAAATATCTTGGTCAAATGCCAACTTTGTATAAAAAAATGGGAAAAGTTGTCTTTTGCCAAGATATTTCTCTCACCCAGCATGGGTATATGTAAAAAGACACCCCAAAACACATTCCCCAACTTCTCCTGAATACGGAGATACCAGATGTGTGACACTTTTTTGCAGCCTAGGTGGGCAAAGGGGCCCATATTCCAAAGAGCACCTTTCGGATTTCACTCGTCATTTTTTACAGAATTTGATTTCAAACTCCTTACCACACATTTGGGCCCCTAGAATGCCAGGGCAGTATAACTACCCCACAAGTGACCCCATTTTGGAAAGAAGAGACCCCAAGGTATTCGCTGATGGGCATAGTGAGTTCATGGAAGTTTTTATTTTTTGTCACAAGTTAGTGGAATATGAGACTTTGTATGAAAAAAAAAAATATATAAAAAAAATCATCATTTTCCACTAACTTGTGACAAAAAATAAAAAATTCTAGGAACTCGCCATGCCCCTCACGGAATACCTTGGGGTGTCTTCTTTCCAAAATGGGGTCACTTGTGGGGTAGTTATACTGCCCTGGCATTTTCCAGGGGCCCTAATGTGTGGTAAGTAGGTAAATGACCAGTGAAATCCAAAAGGTGCTCTTTGGAATATGGGCCCCTTTGCCCACCTAGGCTGCAAAAAAGTGCCACACATGTGGTATCTCCGTACTCAGGAGAAGTTGGGGAATGTGTTTTGGGGTGTCTTTTTACATATACCCATGCTGGGTGAGAGAAATATCTTGGCAAAAGACAACTTTTCCCATTTTTTTATACAAAGTTGGCATTTGACCAAGATATTTATCTCACCCAGCATGGGTATATGTAAAATGACACCCCAAAACACATTCCCCACCTTCTCCTGAGTACGGAGATACCAGATGTGTGACACTTTTTTGCAGCCTAGGTGGGCAAAGGGGCCCATATTCCAAAGAGCACCTTTCGGATTTCACTCGTCATTTTTTACAGAATTTGATTTCAAACTCCTTACCACACATTTGGGCCCCTAAAATACCAGGGCATTATACCTACCCCACAAGTGACCCCATTTTGGAAAGAATAGACCCCAAGGTATTCGCTGATGGGCATAGTGAGTTCATGGAAGTTTTTATTTTTTGTCACAAGTTAGTGGAATATGAGACTTTGTATGAAAAAAAAAAAAAAAAAAAAAATCATCATTTTCCACTAACTTGTGACAAAAAATAAAAAATTCTAGGAACTCGCCATGCCCCTCACGGAATACCTTGGGGTGTCTTCTTTCCAAAATGGGGTCACTTGTGGGGTAGTTATACTGCCCTGGCATTTTCCAGGGGCCCTAATGTGTGGTAAGTAGGTAAATGACCAGTGAAATCCTAAAGGTGCTCTTTGGAATATGGGCCCCTTTGCCCACCTAGGCTGCAAAAAAGTGTCACACATCTGGTATCTCCGTACTCGGGAGAAGTTGGGGAATGTGTTTTTGGGTGTCTTTTTACATATACCCATGCTGGGTGAGAGAAATATCTTGGCAAAAGACAACTTTTCCCATTTTTTTATACAAAGTTGGCATTTGACCAAGATATTTATCTCACCCAGCATGGGTATATGTAAAATGACACCCCAAAACACATTCCCCAACTTCTCCTGAGTACGGCGATACCAGATGTGTGACACTTTTTTGCAGCCTAGATGCGCAAAGGGGCCCAAATTCCTTTTAGGAGGGCATTTTTAGACATTTGGATACCAGACTTCTTCTCACGCTTTGGGGCCCCTAGAATGCCAGGGCAGTATAAATACCCCACATGTGACCCCATTTTGGAAAGAAGACACCCCAAGGTATTCAATGAGGGGCATGGCGAGTTCATCGAAATTTTTTTTTTTTGGCACAAGTTAGCGGAAATTGATATTTTTTATTTTTTTCTCACAAAGTCTCCCGTTCCGCTAACTTGGGACAAAAATTTCAATCTTTCATGGACTCAATATGCCCCTCACGGAATACCTGGGGGTGTCTTCTTTCCGAAATGGGGTCACATGTGGGGTATTTATACTGCCCTGGCATTCTAGGGGCCCTAAAGCGTGAGAAGAAGTCTGGAATATAAATGTCTAAAAAATTTTACGCATTTGGATTCCGTGAGGGGTATGGTGAGTTCATGTGAGATTTAATTTTTTGTCACAAGTTAGTGGAATATGAGACTTTGTAAGAAAAAAAAATAATAATTCCGCTAACTTGGGCCAAAAAAATGTCTGAATGGAGCCTTACAGAGGGTGATCAATGACAGGGGGGTGATCAATGACAGGGGGGTGATCAATGACAGGGGGGTGATCAGGGAGTCTATATGGGGTGATAACCACAGTCATTGATCACGCCCGTGTAAGGCTTCATTCAGACGTCCGGATGCGTTTTGCGGATCCGATCCATCTATCAGTGGATCCGTAAAAATCATGCGGACGTCTGAATGGAGCTTTACAGGGGGGTGATCAATGACAGGGGGGTAATCAATGACAGGGGGGTGATCAGGGAGTCTATATGGGGTGATCACCACAGTCATTGATCATGCCCCTGTAAGGCTTCATTCAGACGTCCGGATGCGTTTTGCGGATCCGATCCATCTATCAGTGGATCCGTAAAAATCATGCGGACGTCTGAATGGAGCTTTACAGGGGGGTAATCAATGACAGGGGGTGATCAGGGAGTCTATATGGGGTGATAACCACAGTCATTGATCATGCCCCTGTAAGGCTTCATTCAGACGTCCGGATGCGTTTTGCGGATCCGATCCATCTATCAGTGGATCCGTAAAAATCATGCGGACGTCTGAATGGAGCTTTACAGGGGGGTGATCAATGACAGGGGGGTAATCAATGACAGGGGGGTGATCAGGGAGTCTATATGGGGTGATCACCACAGTCATTGATCATGCCCCTGTAAGGCTTCATTCAGACGTCCGGATGCGTTTTGCGGATCCGATCCATCTATCAGTGGATCCGTAAAAATCATGCGGACGTCTGAATGGAGCTTTACAGGGGGGTGATCAATGACAGGGGGGTAATCAATGACAGGGGGGTGATCAGGGAGTCTATATGGGGTGATCACCACAGTCATTGATCATGCCCCTGTAAGGCTTCATTCAGACGTCCGGATGCGTTTTGCGGATCCGATCCATCTATCAGTGGATCCGTAAAAATCATGCGGACGTCTGAATGGAGCTTTACAGGGGGGTAATCAATGACAGGGGGGTGATCAGGGAGTCTATATGGGGTGATAACCACAGTCATTGATCATGCCCCTGTAAGGCTTCATTCAGACGTCCGGATGCGTTTTGCGGATCCGATCCATCTATCAGTGGATCCGTAAAAATCATGCGGACATCTGAATGGAGCTTTACAGGGGGGTGATCAGGGAGTCTATATGGGGTGATCACCACAGTCATTGATCATGCCCCTGTAAGGCTTCATTCAGACGTCCGGATGCGTTTTGCGGATCCGATCCATCTATCAGTGGATCCGTAAAAATCATGCGGACGTCTGAATGGAGCTTTACAGGGGGTTGATCAATGACAGGGGGGTAATCAATGACAGGGGGGTGATCAGGGAGTCTATATGGGGTGATCAGGGGTGATTAGGGGTGATCAGGGGCTAATAAGGGGTTAATAAGTGACGGGGGGGGGTGTAGTGTAGTGTAGTGGTGCTTGGTGGGACTTTACTGAGCTACCTGTGTCCTCTGGTGGTCGATCCAAACAAATGGGACCACCAGAGGACCAGGTAGCAGGTATATTAGACGCTGTTATCAAAACAGCGTCTAATATACCTGTTAGGGGTTAAAAAAAAACACATCTCCAGCCTGCCAGCGAACGATCGCCGCTGGCAGGCTGGAGATCAACTCTCTTACCTTCCGTTCCTGTGAGCGCGCGCGCCTGTGTGCGCGCGTTCACAGGAAATCTCGCGTCTCGCGAGAGGACGCGCCGGCGCGTCCAGGAGGAATGAATCAACCACCTCCAGGACGCGTCTGTGCGTACAGCGGTCCGGAGGTGGTTAAGGGAAACACCACCAAAATGGTTCGGGAACAGCATGGGGAGGATGTCTGGATGCATCTTGGACTCACAGGTCGCTGCTGAGATGTTGTCCGAATAGTACGCCAATTTGACAGACTGACAATATGCACAAAACCGAAGATAAGATCGATTTTAGAGGAAAAATTGATAGGAAACATTCTTTCCTGTATATTTACTTGTATATAAAGTGCAAGTTCAGCCAAAAATAGTTGATTTTCGGAACTGGGGCCATGATTAAGAGGGACGGCCGGTGGCATCCGTATTGCGCCGCTGTAGGTGAAATTCGTGGACCGGCGGAAGACGAACCACAGTGAAAGCATTTGCCAAGAATGTTTTCATTAATCAACAACGAAAGTCGGAGGTTCGAAGACGATCCGATAGGTGTTTTGTGGCGTTATTCCCATGACCCGCCGAGCAGCTTCCGGGAAACCAAAGTCTTTGGGTTCTGGGGGGAGTATGGTTGCAAAGCTGAAACTTAAACTAATTGACGGAAGGGCACCACCAGGAGTGGAGCCTGCGGCTTAATTTGACTCAACACAGCAAACCTCACCCGGCCCGGACACTGAAAGGATTGATAGATTGATAGCTATTTCTCGATTCTGTGGGTGGTGGTGCATGGCCGTTCTGAGTTGGTGGAGCGATTTGTCTGGTTAATTCTGATAACCAACGAGACTCCTCCGAGCTAATTAGTTAGTGATCTCCGGCGGTGAGGATTGTGTTGACCAGACTCTTATGGGAGAGTGCCTGCTGCTTAGTTGACCATGCAAAAAATGATGGTTGAGGGCCTGCAGGTGAGCTGACCAGCGAAAACATTATGGGCGAGGCCCTGCTGCCGCTTTGTTCACTCTAGATAACTTCTGCCTGATCGCACGCCCCTGTGACATCGATGATCCATTTGGATGTCTGCCCTATAAACTTTCGATGGTACTTTCTGCGCCTACCATGGTGACCACGGGTAACGGGGAACCAGTGTTCGATCCCGGAGATGGAGCCAGAGAAACGTCTACCACATCCAAGGAAGGCAAGCAGGTGGCGCACAAATTACCCACTCCCGACTCGGGGAGGTAGTGACAATAAATAACAATACAGGACACTTAAAGGATAACTGTCTTTTTTTTTTGCTAGTTTATTAAAGCTAGGCATGTATACTTGAGTTAGTCTGTCAATGATTGCCAAAAGATCTGTAATTACCTTATAATAACAGCTTTCATTAATGTCTCCTGTCCCTTTCCATTGCTCCCTTTAAAGACCATTGCTATGGCTCATCTGTCTCCTGCTAGTAAGACAGAGGGGCGGTCCTTCACACTGCATGCCTGGATTAAGCTTCAGAGTGAGGAGGCGTGTCTCAGTAATCCAATATGATTGGCTGGCAGGAAGCTGCTGGCTACAGCAAGTTTGTATGTGACCTGAGGGAATGCAGTTTTGGCCTCAGAGAACTGGCAGAGGAGCCATCTTGAGAAGATCCTCATAATGTAGGATTCAAAACAGCCGTAACTAAGGGGAAAACTCAAGGAAAACAGTGGTAAGTAAAGAAACTAAAGATTGCTTTATGCATAATACTGCTGCAGCAGTAACATATGCTAAAAATTATTTTTTTTTTTTATGAAAATATGACAGTTATCCTTTAAGAGGCCCTGTTATTGTAACTAGTAATAAAAAATTACATGGAATGTCACTGGTATGTAGGATGAGAAAAACGTTATACAGGAGAGGTACCACAGCTAATGTCACTGTTCGCAGCGCCTACACAAAAAGTACACTGTACGTCACAGATATGCGAGGGCCTGCAGGTGAGCTGACCAGCGAAAACATTATGGGCGAGAGCCTGCTGCCGCTTTGTTGACTCTAGATAACTTCTGGTCGCGGGAAAGGCAGCCGAACCTGAAGTCAGCCATGTGTGCCAGAGTACCAACAGGCAAGACTTCGCTGTCCTCATCAGGAGGTGAGCTGACCGTGTAAAAGATTGTAGGTGAGGGCCTGCTGCTGAGCTGCCCAACTAAAAAATGTTGTGGGCGAGGGCCGGCTGCTGAGCTGACCATGTCAAAAATGTTGTGGGCGAGGGCCTGCTACCGAGCTGAGCATGTAAAAAATTTGTGGAAGAGGGATTTCTACTGAGCTAACAATTGTGTGGACGAGGGCCTGCTGTCGAGCTGACCATTTAAAAAACAATTTGTGGACGAGAGCCACAGCTCAGTCTGGTCCCTTATCCCCTGCCACAGCTTTGCGGCGGTGTGCTGTTTGTCACCTAAGCAAATAAGTTTCAGCACAGCCTGTTGCAGCTTCCTCACTGCAGTGCTACACTGCTTCCAGCTACTGACCGATGGCTGACTGGTGCTGCAAGATGATAATTCAGAGGTGGAAGTGGAGGAGGAGAAGGGGGGGGTTGCAGCCAGTAACGTAGGTGGCGGCGGAAACCCCGATGGAAGTAGGGCTCGAAATCCTTGGCGTCGATAGCACCAGTGCCATCCCAGGGTACGACTCGCTCCCGGCCTCCACAACGTTCACCCGGTGTGCTGTCAGGGAAATGTAGCGTCCCTGGCCAAAAGCGCTTGTAATGTCGATGTCACTAGCGGCTAATAAAAAATTTAACTGAATGAATATCACTGATATTTAGGATGCGCACACGTTATACAGGAGGTATAGCCCAAGTAATGGCGCTGTCACCACCGCCTAATGACAAATTACACTGAATGAATGTCACTGATATTTAGGATGCACACACGTTATACAGGAGATTTGGCGCTGGTAATGTCGCTGTCACCACCGGCTAATAAAAATTGCACTGAATGAATGTCACTGATATTTCGGATACGCAAACGTTATACAGGAGATGTAGCGCAGCTGATGTCACTGTCCGCAGCGGACACCGTCTACAGAAAAAGGACACTGGATGTCACAGATATTTTAGAGATGCGCACACTTTAAACAGGAGATGGGGCACAGATAATTTAACTGTCCGCAGCGGACACCGTCCATTGAAAAATTAAATTGGTCACCAAAATAATTTTGAAGCGCACACGTTACACAGCAGATGTGGGCCTGGTCAGGTAACTGTCAGAAGCGGACACCGTCTACGGAGAAAAGTGCACTGGATGTCACTGACATTTTTGGGATGCGCACACTTTACACAGGAGATGTGGCGCGGATAATTTAAAGGAAATCTGTCACCTCAAAAACGCATATAAAACGGCCAGCATTACCTCATAGTAGCCCCCATTCTGTTAATAATCACGTTTGATCCATTAGTCTGATGCTCCATAGGTTAAAAAAAAACAACTATGTTTTAAGCGCCATCAGCGCTATCTTGCCGTTCAGCGTGAAGTCAAGGGGGCAGCAGCTTCCTTGCTTCAAGTCAAGGCAAGCATGCCCCCTAACCGTCCACTCTCTTGTTAGATTGACAGCCTGCAGTGCGGCCGGGATCGCATAAGTCTCGTGCATGAGCGGTGCAGTGCACTCCTTGGTAAAGTGTGTTCCTGTCTCCGGCTGCCGGAGTTCCAGCGGCGCACTGCGCATGCGCGAGACTTATGCGATCCCGGCCGCACTGCAGGCTAACAATGGGGGGAGGGGACGGTTAGGGGGCATGCTTGCCTTGACTTGAAGCAAGGAAGCCGCTGCCCCCTTGACTTCACGCTGAACGGCAAGATAGCGCTGATGGCGCTTAAAACATTGTTTTTTTTAACCTATGGAGAATCAAACTAACGGATCAAACATGTGATTATTAATAGAATGGGGGCTACTATGAAGTAATGCTGGCCGTTTTATATGCGTTTTTGAGGCGACAGGTTCCCTTTAACTGTCCGCAGGGGACACAGTCTACGGAAAAACTGCACTGGATGTCACTGATATTTTAGGGATGCGCACACTTTTGTTGTGCTTTTTCATAGGTACAACATTTATATCAAAATATCCTAATTATAGTGGATTTGATATATATAATAGGCCATGTGTGTTATATTCACCATTATGTCATGTATTTTAAAGTAGGCCGAAAGAGGTTATTGGGAAAGAGACAGTTTATCTACCAGTCTGAGAAAAGTCATTCGTCTCCTTATGGATTTATGGCTGAGATAAGAATATTTTCTAGACGCAGCTGGTGCTAATTAGTCCTACAGTTTGGTATCTATTAATGAAGAAGAAAATCTGTAATATCTATATACATGTATAATCAACCTTAGTTTTTGTATAAGAAAATCAATAGGACCTATGTTTTGTTTTATATTGAATATTATGAAGGACATTTATGTATCTATTATATTTCTCACTAGGAACGCATATACTCGTAAATCATGGTGAGAATAATTTAATGTGTAGACTGTGTTAATGAGTCCTCGTTCAGGGAAGATGTTTTTTTTTAACTAACCAAATCACCCATTGGAGTAGCAGAGGAGGCACAGATATCTGTGAGAGTATAATGTCCATTATACTATTATCTGTAACAAATTTGAGAATATGGGAAAAGTCTAAATGGTGCCCAAAAGTCTGTGTTTTAGTTAGTTTTTGTGTCAAAATTAATCCCTCAGCTCTAATTTAAGGTTCCAAAGGTCATGTGTTTAGAATGTGAGATAAAGTCAGGCTTGGATATTTAACCCTTTCTAGAATGATACTAAATAGCTTGGGTAATAGTGTCATCTAGGGGTAAATGAGAAACATTACACCAACAGCAGAAATGCATTTGGGGTAATACAGTGACATCAGAGTCATCATCATATGTACACGCCTAGCCGACAACGATTGGAAAACTCCAAGCTAGGAAGGTGTGTCTAACTGATAAGTTTGTGATCATAAACCACACACACATGAGGGAAAGGAAAAAGAGCAACAAGAAAGAACAGGGAGCAACAGAAGACACAGTAACACAGAGAAACAAAGGGAACACACCCCAGGAGAAAATCCCAATGATAAGAACAGACTTTAGAGCTGACTCCCCTTAGGCCTCTTTCACACGGGCGTCGCGTGTGAGGGCCGGACAAGATGCGGGTGCGTTGCAGGAAAATGTGCGATTTTTTCACGCGAGTGCAAAGCGCTTTAATGCATTTTGCACGCGCATGAGAAAAATCGGCATGTTTGGTACCCAGACCCGAACCCGGAATTCTTCACAGAAGTTCGGGTTTGGGATCGGTGTTGTGTAGATTTTATTATGTTCCCTTATAACATGGTGATGGCCCATGTGAAGGACCATGTCATGAGCGCAGTGATGTCATCAAAGGTCCTTTAGCCAGGTCCTGAAGAAAGTAGAAAGAGGAGGAGATCCGCTCCGCGATTAAGTGGATGGGGCGAGTTAAATTTGTTTATTATTTTTAACCCCTCAATGGACATTTTACTAAGCATTCTGTATTAAGAATGCTATTATTTTCCCTTATAACCATGTTATAAGGGAAAATAATAAAGATCGGGTCCCCATCCCAATCGTCTCCTAGCAACCATGCCTGAAAATCGCACCGCATCCGCACTTCTTTACGGATGCTTGCGATTTTCACGCAGCCTCATTCACTTCTATTATTTCAACGTGAAAAACGCACAATATAGAGCTTGCTGCGATTTTCAAGCAACGCACCAGTGATGCGTGAAAATCACCGCTCATGTACACAGCCCCATTGAAGTGAATGGGTCCGGACTCAGTGTGGGTGCATTTAGGAAAATCCCCGCTTTATTGCGGATGTACGTTAGATGTTCTACATCAATATTATTGCTATTCAGTAAAGAAGCATATTACTGAATAAGAGACCTTATACTGATATCAGAGGGAATCTCTGATTGGAATATTCATTCCATAGCCATATCAGGCTTGATAATTCATAAGTTGTGTCGCAATACTACCGGTATCCGAGATTTGTCATAGTTTTAGCAGAGCAAGGGTTCATATCTGTCCTTATCATTGTTTTATATCTAATAATTGTCGTCGAGTCGGTTGTATTACATTTTTATGTTTGAGAGGTATCGTGTATACGTTGGTCTTGGTGTTAGAGCCATCTAGTGGCGAATTTTGGGTATTGCACTGTGTGTTATTGCATATTATTGTGTTTTTCTACTGATTAAGCTTTGATTGTACTTTAAATTATTGTATAATCATTTATATTTTTGCATAGACACTTGTACCTTATTTACTGTTTGCACAACATAATTTAATTAACAACGATCTCTTTTTGAGGTGTTTAATATATGTCCACCTCGAGGATCAATTTCCTTTGATCCTATTTTTTTTTTATAAAGCCTTTTGCTTTATATCCCAGACACTTTAAACAGGAGATGTGGCGCAGATAATTTAACTGTCCGCAGCGGCCTATTACATGGCATTTAGCGCAAGATAATATATATTGCTGCTGTCACACACACAATAGTCCTTAAAAGGACTTTTGGGTCTCCGAAAATGAGATTTTTGTAAAACTTACCAGTAAAATCTCTTTTTCGCTCTTCATTGGGGGACACCGGAACCGTGTATATCTATGTCCTCTAGGAGGCATTGACACTAGATAAAGCTGTTAGCTCCTCCCCTGGCAGCTATACCCCCTCCAGCCTGGAGAGAGAGCTTGAGTTTGTGCACAAGCAGTAGGAGAAGCAAGCCAACCAAAGAAAAAACATGGAACACCAACCATGCCAAAAGACCCAACGGGGTTCAAACTAGCAACTGCCACAACTGTGGTCGAACAACAATACTGGGTGGATGCTGTGTCCCCCAATAAAGAGTGAGAAAGATTTTACTGTCACACACACAATAGTCCTTACAAGGACTTTTGGGTCTCTGAAATGTTTTAGTACAGAAATAATATTCAATTACACTCCCTACACTCTCTCTCCCTTCCTATGCTCAGCTCTTTCTGACTTATAATGAGCTGAACACGCGTCATCGGGTGCTATATAGCACCTGATGACGTGTTCCGGCCAGCCAATCACTGTAATGCCAGTAGCAAACATGGCTACTGGCATTACAGTGAGGGCAGTACTTACCTCCACGTTTATTGGCTGCTTAGCAGCCGCGAAATGTGCGGGAAGGGGACTCGAGCATTACGCTCGAGCACATGCGGTACTCTGCCGAATACTGCCATGTGCCGAGCATAGCGATGCTCGAGCCGAACTGGTATTCGGCTGAGCATGCTCGCTCAACACTACTAATCAGGGAGGGCCCAACATCCCACACCCTCACCAATCAGCTCTTCCCTTCAGCCTCTGGTGCTGGAACTAGCACTTTGAATGGAGCAGGAAGCACAGCTCCGGCCAAAGTGTAGTGGCCGTGTTGTGTTACTGAAGCCAAGCTCCTATTAAAGAGACTGGAAGCTAAGCTGCAGTAACCTGCCTCTGCCACTACACTTTCAACGGAGCTGTGCTTCCTGCTCCATTCACAGTGCTAGTTCCCACACCAGTGGCTGTAGGGAACAGTTGAGTGCGGGATATCGTGTCCTCACTGATCCAATGTTAAAGACCTACCCTGAGGATAGGTCATCAGTATCAGTTGCCTGGAAAACCACTTCAAGGACAAATCTGAAGGTGATCTGAAAGAATCCTTTAAGGTGGATTTGCACAAAAGTTTTTGCAGTTTTTTCTGGGACTTAAATAATGATCTGTCCTTACGATAGGTCATGACTATGGGCAGTACTGCAGACTGTTTAGGGACTTGGGGTCTTTCTACACAGGTCGATAGAATAGGAAAGGTTCATTCCTGATCGCTGCCTGTTTGTCAGTTGGAATTTCATGCAGTAATGATCGCTGCTGTATCAGGATGAATATCATCACGATGATAGTTCATCTCCACACAGTTTCAGTGCTTTCTGGCAGAACATCCATTTATACAGGGCAATGAGCTGCTAACAAATGAGGATTTTTTGATGTCATAATCCAACAATCATTTGCTCGCGTTTACATGGCCAATTACTGGGAACGAGTGTTTGTACGAGTGTTGGTTCACGATAACTGGCCTGATGCTCGGTGTACTAGAAGGCATATGTAAGCCTAGGTGCACCATTTTTACATTTTGTATCCTATGAGCAGACCACAATGCAATTACTTGTGTGAACAAGATTCAACCTTGTTCCTATCTCTGAACTTCAGGTTGCTGCAGTAATTACCTGTGAACCTACCCTTAGAGGAACAATAACTTATGTGGCCAGCAGATACAGCATAGAGTAGGGCGATGGCTCTTTTGAGGGTTTTCTTTAGAGAAAATTAGACTTACCACTAACAGTCTGATCTACAGGAGGATGAGGGGGTGGACTTTCTACTGGAGGCAAAACTGTAACCGCTGCAGGTACCTTTTCAGGGTCCTTTGGTATCTGAGGACTGCCAACCTAGAGAGAGAAACCACAACTTAGGAAACACGATAAGGAATTGTTTTAACGACGGACACATGCAAAGGAGCTTACAGGAAAGGGTTCTGCTCCCTCCTGGATGACAAAGCCCTCTATAATGTGTGTCAGGATCTGTGGCTTCACAATGGCTTGTGGGGGCTTGGAGTCACTGTGCTGACGAGAAGTGACGGAGAGTGTGGGTGCACAGGGAGGAGCGGATACAGCGAGAGCTGGAGAGACTTGAGAGGCGGCCTCAGACTTATCTGTGGAGTGCGATAAAGAGATAGTTACTGAAAAATCATAAACCATTCCAAGAATATATAAAGAGGAAGTGGAATCAGCTGAAAAATGGCAGAACGATGATGTACAGACTCCAGAAAACAGGACAGCAGAACGAGATGATACATTCACCCACCAGCTGGAGTGTTGCTTTCCTCCACTGTAGGTGGGGTGTCTGCTGGAGGAGATGCTTTTACAGGTAGTGTTGGCGATTCGTCCCTGCCTTCCTCTGCCTCCGTATTTCTCTTCCCACCAACTCCAGACATCTTGCCCTATGAAATCAATCAAGTTATTATAAAGCTCTGCAGAAAAAAAAACTGAACACATCATGGACTTCTCTAATCATCAAAGACCCACCTGCAGGACTCCATAAAATGCAGCTTGGGCTTCATGTAAGGAACCGGACACTGCAGTTGGAACAGGGGCAGGAGATGGAGGCAGCGTGATCTGTGTTAAGGAAGACCCCTGTGATGGAACCTGGGGAGCTCCAAGAGCCAGAGCTTGGGCAGGACCCTGCTGTCTCGCACCCACGAGTTGTACAGGAATGTGAGGTTGGTTGGGAGGGGGTGTAGGGAGCGGTCTTGCACTTTGGGTAGGCTTTCCTGCTAGGTGTCCTAGATTTAAAGGTGGAACCCCTTTGCCTGGTTGTTTGGGCTGAATGGGGACGGGTGCTTTAGTTGGCAGAGTCGCCTCTGTAGTCTGCAGCATAGGTTGTACAACCAAGGTCTGTTGTGCAGGATTTGCCTGCAAGCCTTGCTGAGAGGGGGCCTGCGGCTGCTGCTGCTGTGCCAACTGTACATGAGCAGAGGTATGGACGAGCTGGGACTGACGGTGCTGGTGGATGGCAATCTGCTGCTGGAACACCACCTGCTTCTGTTGTAGGACTGAGTGAGGCTGAATGTGAGTGTAAGTAGCTGGTGGAGAAAAAAAAAAAGGAGGAGAGAGTAGAAAGACACTGTTGGAGTTAGCCATGGGAAAAAGTAATAAAGTTGGAAAACTGAGCATAATAAAAATAGAAAAAGAAATAAAAATACACTTCCTCATCAGTAACAGATCACCTATCCTCAGAATAGTCAACATTAAAGGGATTTTCTGGTTTTATGATTAAATTTAGAGAATATGACATTGAACCATTTTCTAATATATATTTAAAATTTTGCTTGCACACAGTTATTATATCCATACAGTAGCCGCTCCCTAAAGAAAAATAAATGGTATGGCCCAGTTAAGTCCTGTAGAACGTATCCATAGCAGAGCTGGATAGAACTAAACATGGTGTCAGTCATGTGGGCCAGCTTTCCGTAAACTGCCCAAGTATCCAACAGGTGAATAGCAGTGTGTGTATATATATATATATATACACACATATACATACATACATATATATATATATATATATACACATACACACACACACACACACACACACACACAGTCTCATCATAACCGTCAGTGTGTGTAAAAACAGATCTGTGTTGCATTTGTTTTTTTTAACACTAAACTTTATCACCTAGAGACGGGCAGCCATTTTATAAATCACCTACAGACATGCATAAAAACTGGAATACCCCATTAAGAAATCCACAGCACTCTTTAATGACTTAGCGCTCATGCACACAACCGTTGTATTGCGGATCCGCAAAACACGGATACCAGCTGTGTGCGTTCTGCATTTTGCGGAACGGAATGGCCCATATCAAAACAGTTCTACCCTTGTCCGTACTGAGGACAATAATAGGACATGTTCTATTATTTTGCGGAACAGACATGCGGACACGGAGCGCATACGGAGTCATTTTGTTTGCAGTCCCATTGTAGTAAATGGTTCTGCATATAGTCAGCAAAAACACCGACACTTTACAAGGTCTTTATGAAGCAACCAAATGTATATTACAGCAATACCTAAATACGCCACCTCTGATCATGTGATCAATTACATATGCAAATTATTCAATAATACCATCCTCCTCCCTTTGCAAGGGAAAGAACCTATTATAGCGAGACATCAAAACAGATTGAGTAACCAGGTGTAACACTTATAACAGCCAGGTCACAAGGACGCTCCTTCTTGATGACTGGTTACAGTGCAAGAAAACCTATACCATGCCTGCGGGGCCTGCAGCGGTCGCGTGTCATTCATTGTTTACGTGGCCATCGGGGCCAACCATGCACTCGTTACTGCCGAAGCCAGTGGCTGTGGTCACGTGACAGATGAATGGAACATGGCCACTGCAGGCCCATAGATTATATATGCAGGCCCATATATAGATTAAGTATACTTACATACAAAGAAAAAGACACAAATGCAATAGCACTCTTCTTTCTTTTTCTTTTTCTGTGTCTTTTGCATTTGTGTCTTTTTCTTTGTATATGTATTTCGCCATAGCAAAGTGCACCTACATACAGGGTTGTGCTGACTCAATCACCCACATTTATACTTACATACACGCATAAAGTATTCAAATAGAATAGTACATAGGATCTGGAAATATTTCCGACAATACTAATGACCTTTGAACTCACCAGAGCTTATCAGGGTCTGGTTGGGTGCTGGCGTTGCAGCTCTGGTCAAGTTGATACCGACACTCTGCTGCACAGCCTCGCCTTCTGCTTTTCTCACCTCTGCCTCTGTCTGACTCCCCTGACTCACTGTGCCCCCTGCTGGACCCATTGGACTCTTCACACTCTGTGGTACTGGAGAAGATGGCAGTTGTGAAGGTGCAGAGGAAGAGGGCATTGGGTGAGTGGTTGGTTTAGACTGTGGAGGAGCAGCATGAGCAATGGTAGGCCCTGCAGCCGTGGACATGGGTTGAGCAGTCTGCTGACTTCGAACAGCCAGGTTCTGAACCTAAGCAGAAGAAAAAAAATTGCACCAATGTTTGATGTCCAGCTCAAGGTGCATATCCAGAAGATAAATAGTGATTTATTTTAACAGATCCCTAGGATTGAGCTCTGTCGGACCTTATGAGGGCGTCCGTGCTGCAACCACAACAACTAAAATGTGGTTGTATTATGGCTATGAAAAACTGGCCTAAGGAGGAGGCTATATGGTTTTAATATTTAGTACTCTTTTTTTTTTTTTTTTTTCTGTCACTCAAGGAGAAAGAAAAAAATAAAAATCACCCCTGTGTGCTATAAATCACCTTACTACTATTAACATTTAACCTGTACTAATCTCACTATAGAAAAGGCTTTACTACTTACTGGACCACTTACCTGGTCAGAATCTTGATGCATGTTTTGGTTCTGAGGCGACGCCACTTCCTGCTGGACCGTAGCCACAGAGCCATTGGGCATTAGAATAAGTTGAGGGTTCAGAGGGACACCGCGATTAAGCGATCGATTCACTTGTAAAAGATTACCAAGCTGCGGCTGCTGCTGGGAGAAAATGCATTATTTAGTCAAGATGAAGGTGGGAAGGATTTAGGCAAAAAAAATAAAAAAATAGTATACAGACATCGTCAGCAAACTTTTTAGGCCTAGCTCACACGTCAGGATTTTGTATTGTTGATCACTAGCCAAGACTAGATGTAGGTCAAGAACACAGAACTGGTGCAAATCTTTCCATTATACCTTACACAGACCCTCTATGTGTACTGTGACAATACTGTGTGGGAGTCATTGATCAAAGACTGGCTTTTTACGCCGCCCTTTGATAGCCCATGCGCTGCCGAAGGAAGCTGCTAATTTATGACAAGGCGTAGGCTTCATCCTAAGTCAGGCCACTTTCACACTCGCGTTTGGTGCGGATCCGTCTTGTATCTGCACAGACGGATCCGCACCGATAATGCAAACGCTTGTATCCGTTCAGAACGGATCCGTTTGAATTATTCATGAAAAAAAAAAACTCTAAGTCAAAACTGATCCGTCTTGACTTACATTGAAAGTCAATGGGGGACGGATCAGTTTTCAATTGCACCATATTGTGTCAGTAAAATACGGATCCGTCCCCATTGACTTACATTGTAAGTCAGGACGGATCAGTTTGGCTCTGCTTCGTCAGTCGGACACCAAAACGCTGCAAGCTGCATTTTAGTGTCTGTCTGAAAAGCGCAATGGAGACCAAACGCAGCCAAATTGATGATGCGGATCTCACAAGCGGACCCAGAAAAGCCAGTGTGAAAGTAGCCTTACACGCACCTCCGGAAGTCAGTGCCACTGGAGTGAAATCTGACTGGTTTCCACTTCACTTTTATGCCTGTTTCCGGGCCCCAGGCCCCACCACTCCCAAGTGGCGAAGGCAATGTATTAAAAAAAAAATAATAATACGATGTTTTAACAACAAAAACTGGCGTAGCGCTGTTAGTAAATGACTCCCTGTGTGTTTCTGTAGATAATTCATGGCACGCTATAATACTGCAAATTTCTATATATAAAATTACATTTTGCATCCACAACTTGTGCAAAAAAGGCCAAAACTTACATAAAAAGCCAGTGTCTAAGGCTACTTTCACATCTGTTCCAGCCTGCCGGAATTCTCTGGATCCGGCAACCAAATTGTCCGCTGGTCCCATTAACTATAATGGGGTCCGACAGAGATTCAGACGCAATGCAGCAAATCTACTGAGATTCTGCGGTTTGTGTCCAGCTGATTCCCGGCATCCTCTGCCGCATCACAGGGCCGCAGATTTGAAAGTAGCCTAAAACTGCATAGACAAATCAATTAATTTGTAAGGTGGAAACCAAAGATAGACTGAGGCACTTCACGGGTTACTGCTACGTTTCGGGGGCCTCCCCAGTCTTCAGGCTAATTTTACACTGCAATGCAGCACAAGGTTGTTGTAGGTGTTCGAAAATCTCCAGATGTCTATGCGAAATATGTCCACATTCACTCAACAGAGGCCACATTGCCTTAGCAGACTATGCTATTCCATACAGAGGCATAGCATGGGAGAACTACTACCACCACCATTGAGCAGAGCTGTGTAGTCCTAGTGTAGTCACAGTTTCCAGTGCAAGAGCCATCACGCAAAACAGCTCGTCATTGAAATGTCATGATTCAGACCGGATACTGATGACCTACCCTAAGGGTAGGTTGTCAATAGTTCAGTCCCAGAGTATCCATTTATGGGATGACATGTCTCCAAGCAGCACGTGACCCAGCAGTGACATGCTGCTTGGGGACATGTCACAGGTGGTTGTGTATATGAAGCTGGACAACCCCTTTAAGGTTAGATTTCCCATTGCCCTGAAATGTATCCTGGGATATGCCTGGATGCTAGGGATCGACCGATTATCTCAGCGCGATCCGTGTTCCCTCAGCAGCACAGGGGAGAAGGAAGCAGTGTCTCCCTCCCACTGTGCCGCCAATGAGAGGAGAGAGGACAAGAGGAGGGGAGGGGCTGTGGCCACTGAGTCACCAATGATGTTGACTTACTCATTCATTCAAATTCAACAGGAGGCAGGAGCTGGCTGCAGAATCACATAGCCGGCTCCCAACCTCTATGAGCGGTAGCTGCGATCTGCGGTAGTTAACCCCTCAGGTCCCGCACCGGGGTTAACTGCAGCGGATCGCAGCTACCGCTCAGACGTCGGGTGCAGCTATGTGATTCTGCAGCCAGCTCCCGCCTCCTGTATATGAATTAATATAGGAGGCGGGAGCTGGCTGCAGAATCACATTGTTGGCGCAGTGCGCCTCCCCCCCAACCCCAGTATTAAAGACATAGGTAGCGCAGTGCGCCCGTCCGTCCCCCCCCTCCAACCCCAGTATTAATCATTGGTGGCAGTGGCCACAGGATCCCCTCTCCCCTCCTCCTCATTGGTGGCAGTGGCAGCTTCTGATCGGAGTCCCAGCAGTGTAATCCTGGGGCTCCGATCGGTTACCATGGCAGCCAGGACGCTACTGAAGCCCTGGCTGCCATAGTCAGCTCCATGCTTCTGTGTGCACAAAGCACAGAGCAGCAGGGAGAGTGTAAAGTCCTATTCACCCTGGGGGGGGCTAAAAGTTTGTAAAAAACAAAACAAACAAAAAACACAAACCCCAAAATATTAGGTACAAATGAAAAATAAAAAATAAAGATTAACAAAAATAAAAAATACACGTTAACAATAAACATGTTCATTTTCAGCAGATTTGTGTAGGAATTTTTTGTTTTTTCAAAAATGAAAATACACAGAATATCGGTATAAATTATTAGCTATTGGCCTGAAAGTTTATCGGTATCGGCTCTAAAAAAAAAAATAAAAAAAATAAAAAAATCTATAATCGGCCGATCCCTACTGGATGCACCAAGTAAATTTCCTCAAAAGGAAAAAAATATCGAACAGAAACGCATTACACGTTCGCCTACGGATTTCAACGGGTGTCATGTAATGTTACATTTCAGGACATTACGTTGCCGTTATACTCCAGCGTTAAAAACCTGCAATGGACTGGTCGTTTTACTTACCCGAAGGTACATTTGTGTCTGGGACTGGTTGAGAGGTGGAGAGCTAGCATTGCTGAGCAAAACTGACTGAGTGAGTGTCGTAGCGCTGGGGGCAGTGACATTCTGGGCACGACTCAGAAGCTGGGCAGAGGAGCTGGTCGACAGATTCACCTGCTGAGGAAATAAGGAAAATTAACTCACTACCTACATTATTAACAGGACCGTTCCACAGTTGTTAAGAAGACCTTGAAATCCTGAATATTTGGTACAATGCCAACATTTGCTACTTACCGATCCTTGCGTGGTGCTCGTCTGCTGATTGGAAACATTGTTAGGGGAGGCAGCCTGACGGGTAGCAGCAATTGTAGCCTGCAATGGCAAAAAAATATATATGTATTTGCAAATACAAGCATGAATTCATTGGGTGACCCATTACAGTTCATTGTCAATCATGTACTTCTGGAAAAAGATCAGTGGAACGTCCATCAGTCTGGCCACGCACACACAAAAGAGGACACCTCATTGGATCCCGACGTATATTTCAATAATAAATGAATGGGGCACATTCAGCATTGCCAGTGTTTGCCATACACTGGAGCCAGCTCAGCGGCTTTCATTATAAATGCAGATGTGAACAGAGCCTGAGATTATGATGATGACAGTTTCTGATCTGCTTTCTGTCAGGCGCAGAGAAAAAAAAAATCATTAAATACCTGACCTGGCTACTAGCAACAATTTGTTTATGTGGGGGGCATCAATGTATTCTGGGGCACACGAGTTCTCCGTGAGAACAACATACTGCACTTTTATCATGGGAAACACTCAGCGCAGTCTCAGATACTGGGCCCATAATTTCAAGTGATTAAATCGCCACATAAAATCATTTTTTTTTTTTTTATATATAGCTCTAGTACAGGCATGGCCAACCTGAGGCTCTCCAGCTATTGCAAAACTACAACTCCCAGCATGCCTAGACTGCCTACAGCTATCAGCCTACATTAGGGCATGGTGAGAGTTGTAGTTTTACAACAGCTGGAGAGCCGTAGGTTGGCCATTCCTGCTCTAGTATAAAATGCTAACCATTTAATCAAGACAAGCCCTTTGTATCTGTAGACCTGAAGAAAATCCACATATTCTCCTAACTGGGCAAATGGAAGGCATTCTGCTGTTCAGCTATCAGGGTCTCCAATCAGGAGGCAAATTCTGACGTCCAACAAAAAAATATTTCCAATTCTGAGCAAAGCGCTGAAAGCCAAAAGGGCACACTGCTTGAAGGAGCGCTTTTGCCCCTTCAGAATAGTGATGGCTGGGGGTCTCAGCATCCAGATCCCCACCTATCAAATCTTCTAACATATCACTATTATAACACGTAAGTTTAGACACAAGCTTAGATCATTTAAATACAGCACTCATAATGCTGCTCCCTGAATAACTCTGCATGATAACCTGACTGATCATATGATCACCTGAAACAACGTATAATGTCAAACTTGTAGACCTGAAGCCACGTTCGTGTCATTTTCATGCAGTTTTTTTATGCACTTTTTGAAGTCAATACTAGGAGTGGATAGTAAAGATTCAGCTTCTCTTTTTTAGGGTGCATTCACATGACTGCAGTGTTCTTCGGATACGCATAACAGGGATACTGGCCCGTGTGCATTACGCGATTTGCGGACCGCACATGGCCGGCACTATCATAGAAAATGCCTATTCTTGTCCGGACAAGAATAGGCCATGCTCTATATTTTTTTGCAAATTTTGGGAATGGGTGCGGACCTGTTCGTACGGCCGCGTGAATGGGCCCTTAAATCCACTGCCACTTTTGGCTTCAAACACTGCATGAAAAAGCTGACTAAAGAGGCCGAAATCTGCTTGGTTAGTGTGACATTCACCATGGGGTGCTGTGTTAAAAGGGGTTGTGCAGCAATATACATTGATGACCTATCCTCAGGAGGACTGACTCCCGACACCCCTGCCGATCAGCTGTTTGAAGAGGAGGCGGTGCTCTATGCGAACACCGCTTCCTCTACATTACGTTACGTGACGCCTCCTGTGCAGTGGCGTCGTTGTGGAATTACTTGTCAATACAGTGCACCGCCGAGACGACGCGCAGTGTAATGAACAAGAAGCATTGCTAGCCTCTTCAAACAGCTGAAGGTCAGTCAGTGCCCCTGAGAATAGGTCATCAATATGTTGCTGCACAACCTCTTTAAGTTACAGAGATGATAAATGATTTTTGTGGACTCACCTGTAAAACCTCTTTCTCGCTGAATTCATTGGGGGGGGGACACAGGACCGTGGGTATAGAAGCTGCTGCCACTAGGAGGCGACACTAGGCTGAAAAGTGTTAGCTCCTCCTGCGGCTATACCCCCTCCAGCCTGGAGAGAGCATACCAGTTTGTACACAAGCAGCAGGGGGGGAAGAAATCAGATATGAAATAACACTACAACAACCAGTGGGTCCGAACCCATAACTGAGGACCCCACCAGTCAAACAACTGCTGTCACATGCGGCAAAATTAGAGAACAAACAAAAGGTGGGAGCTGTGTCCCCCAATGAACTTAGCGAGAAAGATTTTTTAGGCGAGTCCACAAAAACCTTGTTTTCTCGTTCGTATCATTGGTGGACACAGGACCGTGGGACATTCCAAAGCAGTCCACGGGGAGGGAATAAAAGACCAGAACCAATCTAAGGCTGCCTATGAGATCCTGCATGGAATATTGGGAAACACTAAGCTAAAAACTAGTATGCTCTTCTCCAGGCTGGAGGGGGTATAGACGGCAGGAGGAGCTAACACTTTTTAGCCTAGAGTCGCCTCCTAGTGGCAGCAGCAGCTATACCCACGGTCCTGTGTCCCCCAATGATACCAGCGAGAAATATATATATATATTTTTAATTAGATGCATGCTGTATATATGAATTATGGCGCCTAATATGTTAATTCCTGGCATCGGTACAGGGAAGAGGACAAAGAAAAAAAAAAAAAAAAGCTGGAGCATCAGTGGAAGGTGGACTACTACATCAGGTATTCAGTATAAAAAAAAATATATATATATAAAAAATCCCAGAAAAAAACGTGAAAACTATAAAAATCTAGGTGAAGAGCACTTACCTGCTGAACTGCTGCAAGACTATGTAGCTGTGCGTTACTTAGCTGCTGCTGTAACATCAGCTGGTGAAAGTACTGCGCTGCGTTAGGTTGTCGGTGTAAAGCCTGCAGAGCCTGGGGTGAAAGACAATATTAGCGCCCGTTCATAGACTCTGAACATATAAATATACAGTTGGCAGGGAGAATGCAATAAGGTGATGTAGTTAAAGGGATTATTCCATCTGGAACAGTTAAAGCATATTGATAGGATGTCCCATAAATGCCCGAGAGGTGCGGGTCCCACCTCTGGGAGCTTCTCCCATATTAAGCATAGGGCCCTGAAGTAAATGGAGAGCATTCACTGCTATGAGACATCCAAAAATAGCCGAGCAAGCTGCGTCGGCTATATCTGGAAGTCCCATAGTGGCAAATGGAGTGGTGGCCGCATGTGCGGCCTAATCTGTAATAATGCTATGACATGAAAGAATACAATGATAAGGACACAGCTCAGGAACTTCTAGGGATCATTCCCATACACAGAACATGCTCATGTTTACAACTTAGTATCTCCTAAGAACGAAATAACACCAACCATCGCTAGGCTTGGGAATATGAAGAAAGCTTTTAAAAGGGGTTGTCCGGGTTCAGAGCTGAATCTAGACATAACCCCTTCTTCACCCATTCAGCCCCTATAAGTGGAGCATCTTGTATAGCGTAGGGCAAGGGCTTTTTCTTCAGACCCAGTGACGTACCAGGCTTCTGATAGGCATTTAGCGATGCTGCGCGGGGCAAGGGAGAGCATCGGAGCATTAAATGCTCCACTCATAGGGGCTGAATGGGTGAAGAAGCGGTTATGTCCAGGTTCAGGTCTTAACCCAGACGATCCCTTTAATGAAAGACTTCTAGAGGTGAAGCATACGGGCGACAAAACAAAGACGTTGGGAAGCAAAAAAATGCCACAGTAAGTGGTGCTTTAACGGGCTGTCTCCCTTTAGCAAATAGCATTTATCCATGTAGAAAAAGTTAATACAAGGCACTTACTAATGTATTGTGATTGTCCATTTTGCCTCCTTTGCTGGCTAGATTCATTTTTCTATCACATTATACACTCCTCGTTTCCAGGGGTTACGACCACCCTGTAAATCCAGCAGCGGTGGTCGGGCCCGCACACTATAGGAAAAAGTAACGGCCTCTGTGGTGGCCGGGACCATGGGAGTGCGCATAGTCCAGCAGTTATTTCTATAGTGTACAAGCACGGCCACTGCTGCTGGATTGCAGGGTTGTCGTAACTAGGGATGAGCGAATCGACTTCAGATGCTTCATCCGAAGTCGATTTGCATAAAACTTTGTTTTAATACTGTACGGAGCAGGCTCTCCGTACAGTATGAGAATGTATTGGCTCCGATGAGCCAAAGGTATTGCTTCGCAAAGTAATAACTTCGGAAATTAATTTCTGTAAAAAAAAAACCTTTGTACTGAACTCCGGTTCGGTTCCAAGAGGTACTTTAGTAAGCGCCTTGTATTAACTTTCTCTACGTGATAAATGCCACTTGCTGAAGTGAGACAACCCCTTTGAAGATTTGAACTTACCAGTCCATATGAGACACCTACCTGGACAGCCTGGCGCTCATAGAGAGACATCTGAGATATCTGAGGACGGGAGCTGGCGCTGGACGCCGTACTTCCATTGGTGGAAGTAGAGTTCTGTTCGCTCTCAGTCTCCATGTTGAATCTCTGATCTGTTAAATAAATATTGAATCGTTAGTACCTAAAATGATTAGTGGGATGCAGTTCAATGCTGAGCGTCTGATGGCTACTGTTAACGCTTGTCCCATACAACGGCATCGTTTCTGGGCAGCAAAGCACAATCTGCTGCGTTTAGAGTCGCACCTGGTTTGGGCTCAAGATCTCTGATGGAAATCACTGACCAAACACCGACGTGTGAATAAGGCCTCATGCACAAGACCATTGTTTTGGTCCGCATCCGAGCCGCAGTTTTTGCGGCTCGGATGCGGAACCATTCACTTCAATGGGGCCGCAAAAGATGCGGACAGCACTCAGTGTGCTGTCCGCATCCGTTGCTCCGTTCCGTGGTCCGCAAAAAAAATATAACCTGTCCTATTCTTGTCCGTTTTGCGGACAAGAATAGGCAGTTTTATCAATGGCTGTCCGTGCCGTTCCGCATATTGCGGAACACACACGGACGCTATCCGTGTTTAGTGGATCTGCAATTTGCAGACCGCAAAACACACAACGGTCGTGTGCATGAGGCCTAAGACATTAGGTCTGTCCAGGTGACAACAGGTATGGTGCTTCACCAATCTGCTGCGGGAATCTCCACCATGTATTTCTTTAATACACAAGGTTCAAATGACTGCGGGGAATTTTGCCGCTGTGGAAATAATTCCTGTAGCGTTCTCTACACGCGCTGCTGAATTTTAGCATAGACTGACATTGCACATCGAAATATACTTCTAAATTTGCATAAAATATTCCGCAAAAGCCACAGCAGCAATTGCACCACTTGTGTTCTTTCCTGTGGAATGACAGCGACGCACAACCTAACTGAACAGGGCGTCTGTATTATGGCCTACAATGGCTAGTCGTCCCCCCCCCCCGCCTGTTAAACTGAGAGCAAAGGAATTGCTCAAAATGCTACTCTCCAACATACTGAGGGACGTTAATCAGCAGCACACGACCGTAGCCCATATGGCGGCCCACAAGATTGGAAGCACGGATTGGAAGCCTACAGAAGCACAACTTTTTTTTTGCAGTGGGTACCGTCCGATGAGGATCGAGGAACCAATTCAAGTAATTGAGTCCACAGACAGCGGGCAGACAGTCAGTGCCCGTGCATTGCGGACCACAGTGCACGGCTGGAACACGGTCGTGTGCCTGAGGCCTACTACTAATAATCCGAACATCTAAAGATGACTGTACACATTAGATGTATATGAGGAGCGTCCGACTCTGCTACGTGGCCAGATGTTGGGTAGATAAGGATTGGGCGCATTGGAATTCAACAGCCTGGGGGCGGCTGGAATAAAACGACGTCATGTCACAGTTTTATTCCGGCCGCCTCTCTGCATGTTTGCCGTGCTGCCGCCGAAACTCTGGCCCGCCCCCGTTATACTCAATGGGGCTGGAGCGGACGTGTACTAGCGGCAGCACAGATCTGACAGGCTGTTCACCCGCTAGTGTGAAAGTACCCTAGGGCCTCATGCACACGACCGTCGCTATTTTTGTTGCTGTTTGCGTCATACACGCAAACTTATTTTTGTTTCCATGTTTTTTTCCTGTATGCGGAGCCATTCACTTCAATGGGGGCGCATAAAAATACGGAAAGGACCTGGTGTGCATTATGTTTTCGTAAGTCCGCATGGGGTACTGCAAAAAAGAAAACAAACAAAAAAATAGAACATGTCCTATAATTGTCCGCATTACGGATAAAGATAGGACTGTTCTATTAGGGGCCAGACGATCCACAAAATATGGACTGCACACGGCCGGACCGTGAAACAGGCAACAGTCACATGCACGAGCCCTAAATCTAGTCTGACACTAGCATTCAGAAGATCCGGATATTTCTGGATCCAGCTACGTGAATGCTAACCGACCCCATTAACTATAACGGGAACAGGCAGAGATCTGACTGTAACCTGGCAGATATGCTGAAAATAGGCAGGACAAATACCGCTGCTCACCAGAACAGCCTGCTGGATTTTCCGCCTGCTACTGGGAAACTAGCCTAAAGCCGCATGCACATGACCATCCGTATGCAAAACACATTTTTTTTGCGGACGCGTTCATGTCTAAAGGACAGTGCACCGATCTCATCCGAGTGCTGCCCCTACTGCAAACTATAGAGCAATGTCCCATTCTGGTCCACATTGCGGACGAAAATAGTCCTTTCTATTGATAGGAGAGAGAAAAATACAGAAAGCTTCGGTACTTTGCAGACTGAAATACGGATACAGCCGCGTTGTCAGGACTGTAATTAGTGTTGAGCGAACTTGTGTTTTAAGTTCGACGTCTAAAGTTCGGGTTATCAAAGAATCGTGTTAAGGATTCTGCTACCACGGACCATAATGGAATTTAGAATCCATAACGCGATTCTTCGATAACCCGAACCCGAACTTTAGACGCCGAACAAGTTCGCTAAACGGTAATCGTAATAAAAAAATTGAAAAAAGTTACCATTCATTGACAGCAAGCAGCTAAGTGAAGCACAATGTGTGCTAAGAGCATCAAGCATTCTTTAGATTAAAAAATAACACCTCCCTTTAACCGATAAGTTGGACCTGTCACAGAGGATCAGCTCCATTTTTACTGACGGATGAGCCCGCTGTATACCTACACAGAAATGGCGCAGACACAGCAGACCCGTCACCGCCATGTGAATTAATGACATATTTAGTGTCAGCACTAAGGGGGCGTGGCCAGGTAGTCGCAGGTAATATGACACCTCAACTCTTGTTGACATGAAAACAATGGCCGCGCAGTGAGCCCAGCAGCAGGCTATGTATACTGGAGTGTATACTGCTAGTGTGGGGCACATACAGGGGAGACCACCACAGGGTCACACCCACTGCTATCATGGCTGCTAGGGCTGACAGCTGGGGAGCCTCCATACACAAGGTAATAAGGCCACCCCCATACTGCAGGAGTGGTACATGCCGAGCACACACAGAGTACATAAATACTGTGTACAGACAGAGGGGGAGGAGCTCCATGTCCCCAGTACACACAGGCTGATACACCCCGGAGACCTCCCAACATTCCCTCTCCGCTCCTCACCCCCTAAGGCCTCCGGTCCAGCGCTGACCCCTGCCCTCTAGCCCTTCCGGTCTCCTACTGACCTCTGACCTCTCCCCGCCGCTCTCACTTCGAGCTCTGCTTCTCCCTCTCTGTCTGGTTCTTTCTCTCAGCTCCTGACGTCATTTCCCGTCAGACAGCTCGACTTCCTGAGCACGTGACCCCACTCTTTGCCTTACTCCTCCTTCTCTCACCTTTCACTTTGTTGTCATGGAGATAGATGGAGGAGGGGGGAGTGCTCCAGAGGCGGCTGCGTGTTAGTGCGCTCCGGAGAAGGTCTGGACCTCATATCATCACCTCACCCGGGGGATGTGTATATATGATGGGCAGCAGATACAGGCGACATGTGTACTGGGACATCACTGTGTGTATTATCCCTTTACTGCGACATCACTGTGTGTATTATCCCTGTACTGGGACATCACTGTGTGTATTATCCTGTACTGTGACATCACTGTGTGTATTACTCCTGTACTGTGACATCACTGTGTGTATTACTCCTGTACTGTGACATCACTGTGTGTATTATCCCTGTACTGCGACATCACTGTGTTTATTATCCCTGTACTGTGACATCACTGTGTGTATTATCCCTGTACTGTGACATCACTGTGTTTATTATCCCTGTACTGTGACATCACTGTGTGTATTATCCCTGTACTGTGACATCACTGTGTGTATTATCCCTGTACTGTGACATCACTGTGTTTATTATCCTGTACTGTGACATCACTGTGTGTATTATCCTGTACTGTGACATCACTGTGTGTATTACTCCTGTACTGTGACATCACTGTGTGTATTATCCCTGTACTGTGACATCACTGTGTGTATTATCCCTGTACTGGGACATCACTGTGTCTATTATCCTGTACTGTGACATCACTGTGTTTATTATCCCTGTACTGGGACATCACTGTGTTTATTATCCCTGTACTGTGACATCACTGTGTGTATTATCCCTGTACTGTGACATCACTGTGTTTATTATCCCTGTACTGGGACATCACTGTGTGTATTATCCTGTACTGTGACATCACTGTGTGTATTATCCCTGTACTGTGACATCACTGTGTTTATTATCCCTGTACTGTGACATCACTGTGTGTATTATCCTGTACTGTGACATCACTGTGTGTATTATCCTGTACTGTGACATCACTGTGTGTATTATCCTGTACTGTGACATCACTGTGTTTATTATCCCTGTACTGTGACATCACTGTGTTTATTATCCCTGTACTGTGACATCACTGTGTTTATTATCCCTGTACTGTGACATCATTGTGTTTATTATCCCTGTACTGTGACATCACTGTGTGTATTATCCCTGTACTGTGACATCACTGTGTGTATTATCCTGTACTGTGACATCATTGTGTTTATTATCCCTGTACTGTGACATCACTTTGTGTATTATCCCTGTACTGTGACATCACTGTGTGTATTATCCCTGTACTGTGACATCACTGTGTGTATTATCCCTGTACTGTGACATCACTGTGTGTATTATCCCTGTACTGTGACATCACTGTGTGTATTATCCCTGTACTGTGACATCACTGTGTGTATTATCCCTGTACTGTGACATCACTGTGTGTATTATCCCTGTACTGTGACATCACTGTGTGTATTATCCCTGTACTGTGACATCACTGTGTGTATTATCCTGTACTGTGACATCATTGTGTTTATTATCCCTGTACTGTGACATCACTGTGTGTATTATCCCTGTACTGTGACATCACTGTGTGTATTATCCTGTACTGTGACATCACTGTGTTTATTATCCCTGTACTGTGACATCACTGTGTATTATCCTGTACTGTGACATCACTGTTTATTATCCCTGTACTGTGACATCACTGTGTGTATTATCCTGTACTGTGACATCACTTTGTGTATTATCTTGTACTGTGACATCACTGTGTGTATTATCCTGTACTGTGACATCACTGTGTTTATTATCCCTGTACTGTGACATCACTGTGTGTATTATACTGTACTGTGACCTCACTGTGTGTATTATCCCTGTACTGTGACATCACTGTGTGTATTATCCCTGTACTGTGACATCACTGTGTTTATTATCCCTGTACTGTGACATCACTGTGTGTATTATCCTGTACTGTGACATCATTGTGTTTATTATCCCTGTACTGTGACATCACTGTGTGTATTATCCCTGTACTGTGACATCACTGTGTGTATTATCCTGTACTGTGACATCACTGTGTTTATTATCCCTGTACTGTGACATCACTGTGTTTATTATCCCTGTACTGTGACATCATTGTGTTTATTATCCCTGTACTGTGACATCACTGTGTGTATTATCCCTGTACTGTGACATCACTGTGTGTATTATCCCTGTACTGTGACATCACTGTGTGTATTATCCCTGTACTGTGACATCACTGTGTGTATTATCCCTGTACTGTGACATCACTGTGTGTATTATCCCTGTACTGTGACATCACTGTGTGTATTATCCTGTACTGTGACATCATTGTGTTTATTATCCCTGTACTGTGACATCACTGTGGTTATTATCCCTGTACTGTGACATCACTGTGGTTATTATCCCCGTACTGTGACATCACTGTTTATTATCCCTGTACTGTGACATCACTGTCTATTATCCCTGTACTGTGACATCACTGTCTGTTATCCCTGTACTGTGACATCACTGTGGTTATTATCCCTGTACTGTGACATCACTGTGTGTATTATTCCTGTACTGTGACATCACTGTGTGTATTATTCCTGTACTGTGACATCACTGTGTGTATTATTCCTGTACTGTGACATCACTGTGTGTATTATCTCTGTACTGTGACATCACTGTGTGTATTACTCCTGTACTGTGACATCACTGTGTGTATTATTCCTGTACTGTGACATCACTGTGTGTATTATCCCTGTACTGTGACATCACTGTGTGTATTATCTCTGTACTGTGACATCACTGTGTGTATTATCCCTGTACTGTGACATCACTGTGTGTATTATCCCTGTACTGTGACATCACTGTGTGTATTATCCCTGTACTGTGATGTATATTATTCCTATACAAGAGGGTGCGTTCCCCTAGTGCATAATTCCCAGGGAATGAAAGAACCCAGAAGTTGGAGGGGCTGACCATAGGTGGTTGTGCATAAAAGTTGGAGCTGGATCAGTTCAGTGCCAGGCAGCTGCTCAGAGGTTGATAGGACGTCGGTAGAGATGCCGCTTGTATCAGGAGACGGGTATTCAGGCGAGCTCTGCACAAAGGGGCTATTTATTCACTAGTGAAGCTAAAAAGAGATGAAAAGTAAGAGCTAGGAAAAGGGGAAAATGTGGATCAGTTGATGATGCATTTCGGCAGCGGGACACCACCTTCCTCAGACAAGCTGGAGGAAGGCATCGTCCCACTGCCGTACCCCATGGCCGTTCACAATGCAGACCCTCTATACAGTGCCGTCTTTATTTGTTAAATAAGAAGCCGCTGCAGACTAATCGGCCACACAGTACTGGAGGGCAGCCGGCCACACGGTCCTACCCTTAGGGTGAGTTTACACAGACCCAATATGTGGCCGTTTATTAGGGATGAGCGTTTGCAGAAACACCTTCGCGCGATAATTGATCCCCCGATGAACAGTGAAATACACCGATGGAATAGAGTAGTATAAACCTGGTCAGTGGCTACACCAAACTGAAAACACCGGATGGGTGCTCCACCCAGCGACTCACCCCTGTGTCGCAAAAGAAGTAGGTTATAGTGAAATCTAAATATGGGAGGCATATAATAACCACCATCTATGTAGAGCTATTGACCATTTATTGATGTCGGTAAAAAGATTTTTTATGAATGTAGGAAATAGATTAGACAAATATTAAAAAGATTAAAAGGTAGTGTAGTTGATCAACTAAAATAAGGAGGTATATGAGATGTTCGAGGGGTTAAAAATGGTGGAAAGAAGATTGATAATAGAAAGACAATAATATAATAATGAAAAATAAATATAAAAAAAAAATCACAATATTGTCCACTGTATAGTCCAAGGAATAGTTCTTACTAATATCCAGTAGGGGGAGCAATCACATCAGAATTGGTTAGTGGCCCAGGTCCATTCCGGATGGTAAAAGATGTAATGCTGGCCACTGATGAAGAGGCACTGTGCCTCGAAACGCGCATGGTTACCCTGCAGTATCATCCATAGCGCTGAACGAACCTGGGAACTAGACCGAAAAGGTACCGCCGGTCTTCCCAAGACAAGCACCACCCGAGGACCTGCATCGCGACTTGTTCCTTTTGAAAATCTAAAAGCAAGCCGACCGCTCCCACCCACGTGGGACGCCACACAACGGGCAGGTAGAGCCCGGCCGGCAAGCATGCCATCATCCCATCAGGACGGGTCATGTAACGGCCTGCGACCTGTACAAGGCACCCGTTCTGATCTGTTATACTGTATGTCTTTTTCCTTGAAGCGGCATATTACTTACAATAGTGAACCACATACTACAAGACCGTGCAACAAACACCCTAAATCAGTCATAGGGTAAGTGCACATTTAATGTACTGGAACATTTTTTTCCGCTTCCTCTCTATTGTAGAGAGACACATATAACTATTATCCAGTCACAAGGGAATACTCAAACCCAGAACTAGGCTCCCTGGTGTATCCATCAGACACAGAGTCACCTGCACACCACAGGGGAGAGTCATATAATCCAGCATTACATCTTTTACCATCCGGAATGGACCTGGGCCACTAACCAATTCTGATGTGATTGCTCCCCCTACTGGATATTAATAAGAACTATTCCTTGGATTATACAGTGGACAATAGGGTTGTCCCGATACCACTTTTTTAGGACCGAGTACAAGTACCGATACTTTTTTTCAAGTAGTCACCGATACCGAATACCGATACTTTTTTTAAATGTCATGTGACCGTTTTGGGGGATCTGTGGATCTGTGGATGACGCACTGTCATGTGGGGGATCTGTGGATGGCACTGTTATGGGGGACCTGTGGATGGCACTGTTATGGGGGATCTGTGGATGGCACTGTTATGGGGATCTGTGGATGGCACTGTTATGGGGGATCTGTGGATGGCACTGTTATGGGGGATCTGTGGATGGCACTGTTATGGGGGATCTGTGGATGGCACTGTTATGGGGGATCTGTGGATGGCACTGTTATGGGGGATCTGTGGATGGCACTGTTATGGGGGATCTGTGGATGGCGCTGTTATGGGGATCTGTGGATGGTGCTGTTATGGGGGATCTGTGGATGGCACTGTTATGGGGATCTGTGGATGGCACTGTTATGGGGATCTGTGGATGGCACTGTTATGGGGGATCTGTGGATGGCACTGTTATGGGGGATCTGTGGATGGCACTGTTATGGGGATCTGTGGAGGGTGCTGTTATGGGGGATCTGTGGATGGCACTGTTATGGGGATCTGTGGATGGCACTGTTATGGGGGATCTGTGGATGGCACTGTTATGGGGATCTGTGGATGGCACTGTTATGGGGGATCTGTGGATGGCACTGTTATGGGGGATCTGTGGATGGCACTGTTATGGGGATCTGTGGATGGTACTGCTATGGGGTGGGATATCTGTGGATGGCATTGTTATGGGGTGGGGGGATCTGAGGATGGCATTGTTATTTGGTGGGGGATCTGTGGATGGAACTGTTATGGGGAGGATCTGTGGATGACACTGCTATATGTCATCCACAGATCCCCCTCATAACAGTGTCCCCCAATACACCGGGCCCCGCCGCTCACCGAAGTATTTATAAACGTGAATCCTTATCCTGTTGTTAAGTTGAACTAACGCTGCCCTCTCCCATGTTCCCCTGTATCCCCACAGCACTTACTTAAGCTTCCATAGCAGGCAGAGCGGACGGCACCAGTAACGTCACTCACTGACGTCGCGCGCCTGCTCCGCCTGCTTCACTCATAAAGTGGGCGGAGCAGACGCGCGACGTCAGTGAGTGACGTTACTGCTGCCGTCTGCTCTGCCTGCTATGGAAGCTTAAGTAAGTGCTGTGGGGATACAGGGGAACATGGGAGAGGGCAGCGTTAGTTCAACTTAACAACAGGATAAGGATTCACGTTTATAAATACTTCGGTGAGCGGCGGGGCCCGGTGTAAGAGTACAGTGACTGCACCGGGCCCCGCCCATAGTTACGCCCATAGTATTCTATTTATGTATCGGGGCGGGGTATCGGCGGCTGAGTACCGCCGAGAAAACTCGGAATCGGTCCCGATACCGATACTAGTATCGGTATCAGGACAACCCTAGTGGACAATATTGTGATTTTATTAATATTTTTTTTATTTTTCATTATATTATTGTCTTTTTATTATCAATCTTCTTTCCACCATTTTTTAACCCCTCGAACATCTCATATACCTCCTTATTTTAGTTGATCAACTACACTACCTTTTAACCTTTTCAACAATTTTAATATTTGTCTAATCAATTTCATACATTAATAAAAATTTTTTTTACCAACAACATCAATACACTGATGGAATTGCTCACCTCCAGAGGTCTCACTACATTTTTTCCAGAAGAGTAAAAATACTCCTCTTAACAATTTTGAGGAGTATTTTTAGTCGAGGAAGAGAACGAATTTTGCAGTAATTCACATATATAATGCATAGGCCCACATAACGTTACGAGGCTGATATTTCTGCAGGGAAACCATTGCTAGTCTCCCATGCAGAAATAAATGTAGACAGTTTTACATTTATCCAACATCATACACTAAAGATAAGACCACTGCTGCCATACACAGCGCCCACCTGACGCTGCCATACACAGCGCCCACCTGACGCTGCCATACACAGCGCCCACCTGACGCTGCAATACACAGCGCCGACCTGACGCTGCCATACACAGCGCCCACCTGACGCTGCCATACACAGCGCCCACCTGACGCTGCCATACATAGAGTCCACCTGGTGCTTCTATACACAGCGTCTACCTGGCGCTGCCATACACAGGACCCACCTGGTGCTGCCATACACAGCGCCCACCTGAGGCTGCCATACACAGCGCCCACCTGATACTACTATATACATATTACATACACAGCTCTACCACATGCCCATTACACAGATAGTTTACTATATACACATTGCACACACAGCTCTGCTACATGTCCATTAGGCTACTTTCACACTAGTGGCAGCCTTCTCCGACAGGGGTGAACAGCCTGCCGGATCCGTGCTGCCGCTAGTGCACGCGTTTCGCCGGAGAAAGCTGCCACTAGTGTGAAAGTAGCCTTACACAGATAGAACTACTGTGTGCACATTGCACACAGAAAGCTCTACAACAGACTGGTTACACTGACATAGCCCTGCTTTATACACACCTTCCATACATAAAGTACCTCTGCATTCTCCACCAGCACAGTCCTACAGGGAGCCTGTGTTCCCCTAACTCCTCCCACACACATGGCTGATCACATGACTGTGACATCACCACAGGTCCTGTAACCACAATGTAGTGTTTAGTCCAGACTCTGGAGCCGCTCCTGGTGAGAGAGAGATGTCCTTGAGGGGTGTGGCTTCTCAGAGAGGGGTGGGGCTTCACGTATGTCGGACCTGGCAGCTTCTGATACAGCGCTCCTGACTAAAAAAAGACCATGCATAAAAATACGCATGAGTATTTTTCCAGGGAGTAAAATAGCCTGAATAGGCGTTTGTGACGCTTTTGCAGGCGTTATTGCGACCTCTGCTCACCTCCCCAAAAATTGGTAGAAAAATCAATCAAAACTCCTATATACACCAATCAGGCCCCCACACAGCTGCCTCGACAGAAATATAAAAGAACGTATGAGGCTTATAATATCACAAAATACAAATGCTTTAAAAAGAGGGATTTTATGGTGTAAAAGTAGTAAAATATATTAAAATAATAGATTTGGTATCATCTCAACTAGCAGAAGTTATTGTGTTATCCCACACTGTGAACCCCATACGCAGACCGGAAGGACAAATCCGGCATTCCAGTATTTTGAATGCCGGATGTGGCACTAATACATTCCTATAGAAAAAATGCCGGATCTGGCATTCAGGCAAGTGTTCCGTTTTTTTGGCCGGAGATAAAACCGTAGCATGCTGCGGTTTTATCTTTGTCCTGATCAGTCAAAAAGACTGAACTGAAGACATCCTGAACGGATTACTCTCCATTCAGAATGCATTAGGATAAAACTGATCAGGTCTTTTCCGGTATAGAGCCCCTAGGACGGAACTCTATGCCGGAAAAGAAAAACGCTAGTGTGAAAGTACCCTAAGCTGTGCTTTCTTTGTACAGGACTGCACCTTAGTCTACTGAATGACTTTGAAGCTATGTACACATCTACATTGGAAGTTATTTTTCCTATCAAAATGGCAGACACCTCGGTGAAAACCGATGGATCCCATTATAAATCAATGTGATATGTTGGGTCTCACTGGTGGAAACCATGATGCAGATGTGAACAGAACCTAAATGACTGATTCAGAAAATTCAGCTCCGAATTCTGTTATATTCCACATTTATATAAACCAAGAAGTGCAATATTCTCACTACACCTTCAAAATTTTATATGAGGTTCTTAGCGCACAATGCAATGAAATTGTGCGAGCCCATCTGCCCCGTCACGGTGACCTCAATCAGATGGGTCCCTACCCTAAGACTTTTTTGTTTAGGTAGACACCCAGAGATATTGCACACATGATGCTGATAACAGAACTACATTGATGCAAAGCAGATTCTGTTGGTTCTGGCGTCATAAGATACTCACAGAGTTCCATCTAAGCTTTCCTGTTATAAAAGTGTTAGTGTAGGGACTAGAGTTGAGCGAACCCGAACTGCAAAGTTCGGGTTCGTACCGAACTTTGCGAGTTCGGGTACCCGAACCCAGACTTTTTCACTGAAGTTCGGTGTTCGGGTGATTTTATTATTTTCCGTTCTAACATGGTTATAATAGAAAATAATAGCATTCTTAAGACAGAATGTCTATTGAGGGGTTAAACAAAAAACTCACCTCATCCACTTGATTGCGCAACCAGTATCTTCTTTTCTTTAGGACCTGCAAAGGGACCTGAGGTGATGTCACCTCACTCACCACGTGGTGAGCGCGGTGACGTCAACGCAGGTCCTGCTGAATGAAGATAGAAGGACCTTCTATCTTCATTCAGCAGGACCTGCGGTGACGTCACCGTGCTCACCACGTGGTGAGCGCTGTGACGTCACAGCAGGTCCTTTTGCAGGTCCTGAAGAAAAGAAGATACCGGCTGCGCGATCAAGTGGATGAGGTGAGTTTTTTTTCTTCTTTTTAACCCCTCAATAGACATTTTATTTAGCATTCTGCTTTAATTATGCTATTATTTTCTGTTATAACCATGTTATAATGGAAAATAATAAAGTGAATTTCGGGTACCCATTGACTTAAATGGGGTCCGGGTTCAGGGTGAAGTTCGTGTGGCGAACCCGAACACGGGTTCGCTCAACCCTAGTAGGGACCCATCTGAAGAAAGATGCCATAAGGTTTGGCAGATGGGATCACACGACTGTACTTAATTGTGTGATAAAGGATAGGACCTTCCATTTCAGTGAAAAGCGAGACCCAGGGGAACTCATCCACTCTTTCCCCCTTTTGTTTTGCTAAATATTGCTTAAAGCCATATATATACAATATACTTTATACATGCACCATATAGATTATGCTTACCCTATATGCACACTATACAAACTACACTTACCGTTTATACCAACACTTACCTTTGCCACACACTATATAGAAATCACCAAAAAAAATGAATAAAACTAACTTACATATGTATGAAGATCCCAAAAACTTTATTGTAAGTATATATAAACATATAAACAATACATACATATATAATAAAACAGGCAGCACAAGGCGGGACACACAGATGAGTAGCAGGACCCAAGGAGAGGCCGGGAGATCAGTGCACAAAATAACAGGGAAAAAAGAATGCTAGCTGAAAAAGCATACCTCAAAACCTCATAGCAGCAACGCCCCAAACAAAGTGCAAAGGAGGCAATTGTGGAGATTGAGGTTGAAATAAAAAGGACAAAGTATAAACATACCCTGACTGGTGCAAAGATCTCTCGGCCGACTCCTGACCCAACGCCGTTTCGCCAGTAGATCTGGCTTCTTCCGGGGATGAAGACTATATAGACTATACTTACACTATATATACACAGTATATAGACTACACTCACTCTATACATACTATATAGATTATACTTAACCTGTACAAACACTTTATAGACTACACTTTCCTTAACCACACACTATATAGAATATATATATATACTACTATATATGCTACACTTACCCCAAATAACCACTATATAGACTGTGTTTACCCCATACACATTATGTAGATTAGTTACCCTGGATAATCACTATATACAGTAACTTACCCCTTTCACACACTAGACGTATCGTATACAAACACTATATAGACTACACACTCTATATATGCACTATATAGATTGCACTATGCGCACACTATATAAACTACTCTTGCAATATACTAACATTTTATAGACTACACTTACGTTATCCACACTCTGTATAGACTATACTTACCCTATATATACATTATATAGTCTACATTTACCGCTAACAACCACTATATAGGCTATACTTAACCTGTAGAAACGCTATATAGACTACACTTACCGTATACCAACACTTTATAGACCACACTTACCTTATCCACACACTATATACACACTATATAGACTACACTTACCCTATACACACTGTATAGATTACAGTTACCCTATACAATCACTATATACAGTAACTACCCTTTTTACACACTATATAGAATATACTTACCATATGCAAACACTATATAGACCATAGTTACCATATACAACCACTATATACACTACACTTACCCTGTACACACACTATATAGACAACAGTTACCATATACAACTACTATATACACTACACTTACCATATTCACAGACTATATAGAATATACTTACTCTATGCATACACTATATAGATTATACTTACCCTATACGCACACCATATAAACTACTGTATATGAACACTTTATAGACTACACTTACCTTATCCACACACTATATAGACTACATGTACCCTATGTATATGCTCTATAGATTACACTTAACCTGTACAAGCACTATATAGAATACACTTAACCTGTACAAGCACTATATATACTACACTTACCTTATACACACTATGTAGATTACAGTTGCCCAATAAAATTACTATACACAGTAACTTACCCTATTCAAACACTGTATATAATATACTTACAATATACAAACACTATATAGACTACACTTACTCTATACATATATATGCACTATATAGACTACACTTACCGTTTACCAACACTTTATAGACTACACTTACCTTATCTACACACTATATAGAATATACTTAACATATACAAACACTATATAGACTACACTTACTCTATACATACATGCACTATATAGAGTATACTTACACTACACGTACACTATATAGACTACACTTACCGTTTATTAACACTTTTTAGACTACACTTACCTTTTTCTACACACTATATAGAATATACTTATCCTGTATATACACTATATAGACTACACTTACCATACGAAACCTTTATATAGGCTATACTTACCTGTACAAATGGTATATAGACTGCACTTACCATATATCAACACTTTATAGACTACACTTACCTTATCCACACACTTTATAGACTACACTTACCTTATCCACATACTATATAGACTACACTTACCCTATACACACTATGTAGATTACAGTTATCCTGTAAAATTACTATATACAGTAACTTACCCTATTCACACACTATATAGAATGTACTTAACATATACAAACATTATATAGACTACACTTACTCTATACATGCACTCTATAGAGTATACTTACACTACATGCACACTATATAGACTACACTTACCGTATACCAACACTTTATAGGCTACACTTACCTTATCCACACACTATATTAAATATACTTACCCTATATATACACTATATAGACTACACTTAACCTAAACAACCACTATATAGACTATACTTGACCTGTACAAACACTATATAGACTACACTTACGTATACCAACACTTTATAGAGTACACTTACCTTATCCACACGCTAAAAGGACTATATGCACACTATATAGATTATACTCAACCCTATACAATCACTATATACAGTAGCTTACCTTATTCACACACTATATAAAATATACTTACCTTGTACAAACACTATATAGACTACACTTACTTTATACATACATGCACTATATAGAGTATACTTACACTACACGTACACTATATAGACTACACTTACCGTTTATTAACACTTTATAGACTACACTTACCTTATCTACACACTATATAGAATATACTTATCCTATATATACACTATATAGACTACACTTACCATACGAAACCACTATATAGGCTATACTTAACCTGTACAAATGGTATATAGACTGCACTTACCATATATCAACACTTTATAGACTACACTTACCTTATCCACACACTTTATAGACTACACTTACCTTATCCACACACTATATAGACTACACTTACCTTATCTACACACTATATAGAATATACTGATCCTGTATATACACTATATAGACTACACTTACCATACGAAACCACTATATAGACTATACTTAACCTGTACACTTACCATACGAAACCACTATATAGACTATACTTAACCTGTACAAATGGTATATAGACTGCACTTACTATATATCAACACTTTATAGACTACACTTACGTTATCCACACACTTTATAGACTACACTTACCTTATCCACACACTTTATAGACTATACTTACCTTATCTACACACTTTATAGACTACACTTACCTTATCCGCACACTTTATAGACTACACTTACCTTATCCACACACTATATAGACTACACTTACCTTATCCACACACTTTATAGACTACACTTACCTTATCCGCACACTTTATAGACTACACTTACCTTATCCACACACTTTATAGACTACACTTACATTATCCACACACTTTATAGACTACACTTACCTTATCCACACACTTTATAGACTACACTTACATTATCCACACACTTTTTAGACTACACTTACCTTATCCACACACTTTATAGACTACACTTACCTTATCCACACACTTTATAGACTACACTTACCTTATCCACACACTATATAGACTACACTTACCCTATACACACTATGTAGATTACATTTACCCTGTAAAATTACTATATACAGTAACTTACCCTATTCACACACTATATAGAATGTACTTAAAATATACAAACATTATATAGACTACACTTACTCTATACATGCACTATATAGAGTATACTTACACTACATGCACACTATATAGACTACACTTACCAAATACCAACACTTTATAGGCTACACTTACCTTAGCCACACACTTTATTAAATATACTTACCCTATATATACACTATATAGACTACACTTAACCTAAACAACCACTATATAGACTATACTTAACCTGTACAAACACTATATAGACTTCACTTACCGTATACCAACACTTTATAGGCTACACTTACCTTATCCACACACTATATTAAATATACTTACCCTATATATACACAATATAGACTACACTTAACCTAAACAACCACTATATAGACTATACTTAACCTGTACAAACACTATATAGACTACACTTACCGTATACCAACACATTATAGAGTACACTTACCTTATCCACACGCTAAAAGGACTATATGCACACTATATAGACTATACTCACCTTATACAATCACTATATACAGTAGCTTACCCTATTCACACACTATATAAAATACACTTACCTTGTACAAACACTATATACAATACACTTCCCCTATGCAACCATTGTATAGATTACAGTTACCCTATCCAATCATTACGGCATATATAGTAACTGGCACTATACACATACACTCCAAACACTTGAATGAACTACACGTAACCTATACAAACACTATATATGCAACAATTATCCTGTACAAACACTATATGCACTACACTTATCATATATACACACTGTAAAGGGGGAATATTAATCACCAATATTTATGCAGATATCGATAATTAATATTCATAAATGGGAGGAGCCGTCTAGTGATAACTCCGCCTATTTATGCCTTTATATACTACTAACAATACTTTCGCTATGCTTTACACTAATCACTACGCTAACTGCATGCGCCTTACTAACTATCGCCAATAACTACACGTTACACAGATAGTTACAAATATAACGGTATTTATTAACAATACACTACGCAATACACTACAGGGCTCCAGATGGCGACCAAAATGGTCGCAAATGCGACCTAGAATTGCTAAATGGCGACAAGACTTTGTAGTCTTGTCGCCATTTGCGCCTAGACCCGCCGATGCTCTGCCGCTTTCACAAACTGACATGACACGCGCTGCTCTCAGCGCGGCCATGTTCTCAACAACACGGGAGAAGGAGGCGGTCCCTCCCCCCTGTACTGCTGCTGCCACCACCAATGGGCTGATAGCAGGGAGGAGGAGGGGAGGGGCTATGGCCACTGCACCACCAATGAATATCGTTTACGCTTACAATACAAACGCAGGCTGCCATGCGGGTGCCGGACATATCCCATACCCGGCACCCAGCCTCTATGACTGCGCGCTGCGATCCGCCGCTATTAACCCCCTAGGTGCCGCACCGGAGGGGTTAATAGCGGCGGATCGCAGCGCGCAGTCATAGAGGCTGGGTGCCGGGTATGGGATATGTCCGGCACCCGCATGGCAGCCTGCGTTTGTATTGTAAGCATAAACGATATTCATTGGTGGTGCAGTGGCCATAGCCCCTCCCCTCCTCCTCCCTGCTATCAGCCGATTGGTGGTGGCAGCAGCAGTACAGGGGGGAGGGACCGCCTCCTTCTCCAACTGCGGGGACGCTTACGGTATATTTCCCTATCGCCGATGTTGCATGCACCGACAATGAGGAGGATGAGCGTCGGCGCCGACGATACGAGATGGATGTGTCACATTTGGCATACGTACACCGTTACGGGGTATGCAGTTATGTCTACTGTACACAGTACGTGTGTGGCCTCATGAAAAATACATTAACCACGCGTGTGCTGGCGGAGGAGAGCGAGGGTGGCTCCTCCACAATTCATCCCAGCTGCCAAACTGTTTGGGTTCTGGGATTTACTGGCATTTCATTCAGCCAGAGTAATAGGTGCCAGCTATCCCGGGGCTTGCAGTGTACAGCAGGATGCTGCATGCGTGTGCCCTGTCTGTGTGCAGGCGTCTTTGTACCTCAATGTTTATATGCGGTTCTCCGCCATGCACTGTCCATTGGTACTATACTGTCTCTACTCATGACCCATTACACATAGGGTTAATCTATACCGCCATCTGCTTCTGTGCCAGTGTGGAAAAGTACATGGGCTGTCACCCATGTGATGCCCAAGCTCGGTCCTCGCCCCGTAGGTGTCCTGTCAGTGTACACCAAGACCCGTGTTGGTCAGCGCCGGTGGCAACTTCTGATTTTGATGCACACGTATACCCAGAGCTCAAGCGCATCCCATGTGCTGCCTATAGTATGCCCCTTGTAGTGTACCCATCCACAGTATTATAAATTAGAATCATTGGTGGTGCAGTGCCCCCCTCCCCCAAGTATTATCATTGGTGGCAGTGGCAGTTCTGATCGGAGCCCCAGCAGTGTAATCCTGGGGCTTCGATCGATTACCATGGCAGCCAGGACGCTACTGAAGCCCTGGCTGCCATGGTAAGCTCCCTGCTGTTGAGTGCACAAAGCACAGGGCAGCAGGAATAGTGTGAGGTCCTATTCACCCTGATAGAGCTCTATCAGGGTGAATAGGACAAGGGATGAAAGATCCCAGGTTCTAGTCCCTAAGGGGGAAATAGGTATTAAAAAAAAAGTAAAAAACACCAAAATATTACGTTTAAATCACTCCCTTGCCCAATTTTACTTATAAAATATATAAACAATAAAAAAAATTACATAACACCACAGTGCAATTTGCCATTTTTTTGTCACCTTGTCCCGACAACAATTAGGATCGGACTGTTCTATTATGGTCCAGACGTTCCATAAAATGTGGAATCCACACAGTTTTTTTGGTGTTTTATTTTTTTCACGTGGTATCGAGTATCGCAATACTTTTTTATGGTATCGAAATCAAGTCAAAATTATAGTATCGTGACAACCCTAGGTAAGACATGTTTATTTATTTTTATTATACCATAGTTATATGTATTATAAATTTGGCGACTAAAAATTTCAATTTGGCGACTAAATTTTTCAGGTTAGGAGCCAATGGCTCCTTGATATTTTTTTTAGTCTGGAGCCCTGCACTAGCAATACAGCACTAAATATACAGAACTCAACTACACTACACGTTCCCAAATTCCACCCACAAACTAACTATACATTACAATAATACATTCATACACACAAATATCAGTAACCCACCCGCCTGACAATATACTATCCCTATGGGGTACAAGGGGTTAAACACAATGGTGGCTCTGCAGGGGGTTAATACCTGCAGGCCAAGGGACACAGGGTACTGGGAGGTTAATGCTCTGCAGACTTGCAGAGCAGGGGAGCATTGAAGGGGTTAATGCTCTTCAGACTAAGGCAGAAGGGTAGGGGATAAGGGCAGCAACCATGCTGCTGGGGTTACAGGGTCCACAGGGGGACTGCTGGGTCAGGGCAATGCAGAGGTTAATGCTCTGCAGGGGTGTCAGGGCATAGAAGGGGTTAACACAGGGTCTACAGAGGGACTACTGGGGATGTTGGGGCAACATGGGACAGGCAGTGTATGGGTTACTGCTGGAGGTCTGCCAGGGTCTCAGCAGGGGTTAATGTGGCATATCAGGGGTTCAGGGCCTCAGGGGTTAAGGAGGAAGCAGGACAGGGGAACAGGGCACGGAAGGGGTTAATGGGGCAGTGTTACTTAGCCATCCAGAGGACCCAGCACACTGCTCGATTCCCTCTCCTTCCTTCACTGGAGCAGATCGATTGCTCGGTCTTCCCCTCCTCTGGCCTGGTGGAGCTAATGCAGAGCAGCTAGTAGTACTGCCTGCGTTCCTCTGTGTCCTTTCAGTGCCGGAAGCTCTCTCCTTCAAGAAGGGATGTCGGGGGTCCTGTGTCCTAGCGCAGCGCAGCCCGGGTGGCTGCCTGCGCTCTCTAGGCAATCGCAGGGGGGGGTCCCGATCTTTCAGCGCTGGATGCGCTCACCTTCAGGGGGGGGTGCCGATCTCTCAGAGCGCAGTGCTGCTGGGGTATTTAAACCCTGCAGCGCTCGCGCCCGTTTTACCGCCCTGCGCCAGCCCGCTCTCCGCTCTCCTCCCGCCTGTGGAGATATCGCACATCTCTGGCGCTGTAATTACAGCGCCGGAGGTGAGCGGCACACAGGGGCATGGGAACTCTGTTCCCATGTCCCTGTTAGGCATACCATCTCCAGCGCTGCCGGAGATGGTGACAAAGGGCAGAGGATCTTTTTGATCCTCTGTCCTTTGTAGAGGCCGACGCTGGACATAATTGTCCAACTGTCGGTCTCCTCCACCCACCCAGCAGGCGCATATGAGCGGGATTCTGGCCATATATGCCCATAGATGATTGGGGCACATCTATAAGCATATATGAACGGACATTATTCACATAGGGGCTGGAATAAGCCCTCCTATATAACTGTATAGGGGCACATATATATATGATAAGGGGGCATATATTAAGGGGGATTATCTAAGGGGCCACATTCATATATAAGGGGGCACAAGCCCCTACAATATAAGAGGGCACAAGCCCCTACAATATAAGGGGGCACATATTTCCCACAGGGGCCACCATGAGCCCCTGGGGATCACCATGGGCAGACGTGCGCAGATGCTGGGCACATCTGCGCACATCGTCCCATGATTCTATGGCTAATGTATGCACATATATATCATACATGCCCGCACGTGTTTGCAGGCATGCATGGATATATATGCATATGTCTCAACCGTTCCTCAACAATCCCCCTGTTGTCGGACTATATAATACGACAATATAATGGGGGAACGGGTTGAGATATATTTGCCCCCCTTCAACCCCATCTTTGGTGGAAGTTCAGGAAGAACTGTAGTGCACACTGATCTTTAGGTACTGATCCGTCTTCCTCCGACCTGCCCTTCACCGTAACCTAGTCCTCCGTCCACAGGATACACCGTCTTCTTCTTGACATCTTAGGATACCACACACCCACAGTCTCTTTAACAGTCTTTTCGTGTTGGCCACCCCCACTTTGGAGTGACCACACCCCCACAGTCTCACGGTAATTGCCGATCTTCAGGTGTCGTCGTCCCCCCCCAAATCTGGAGCGGGTTCACTCTTTGCAGTCTTTAACTGGCCTTTCTTTAACAGACTTTTAGTGTCGGCCACCCCCCACTTTGGAGTGACCACACCCCCACAGTCTCGGTAGTTCTGCCGATCTTCAGGTATGGCCCGCCTCCAAGGAATCTGGAGCGGGTTCACCCTCACAACCTCAGTCCCAACTTTCTTCAATCACCACTTTCGTCCAACATCTGTTTCCATCTTGATGGGTGCGGTTCTCCCATGGACAGATTAATAGGTCTTTACAAGGCAGGTCAGAAGCGGCGATGTCACAGTACCTAAATTCTACTGCGGAGAACACCTCCGCCACACTACACATCCAGCCCTTCCCTTAAGAACTTCACCGTTCCAGGGTTCAAGGTGGCAAATGAATGATGCCTGTCCCTATCGTGACCTAACCTTATCCCCATTCACACAAAATACATGTCACATCCCTCCCAACACCACCAAATTCCATTAAATGTGTGCACCCATAGAGACTCATGCAACCTGGCATATCTCTCCACCTCCAAAGACACAGGTAGGTCGCAGACCCCTGTGTCAATGGGAAACGACTATAGGATGCAAATGTGTACAGCCAAATTATAACTCACCGCAATGCGTTGGGCGAGTTTCCCTGGGTATAGGCTGTCACACATTTGTACCTAGAGTGTCTATGGGTACACAATCAACCAACAAACATAATCAATATATATACAATACAATGTGCTATGGGGTTTCAGGGTAGTACATGTTATACGTCCCGAACCCTCATAGGAAACAAAGTGTCCATAAAATATTTGGCTACAGGACAAAGTTGGAGTTATGTCCTGAGCCTCCTCCTCCGGATAGTTCTGTAAAGTTCTGTCTGGTTCTGGTGTATTTGGTCAATAAGTCCCTTGACCCTCCGATTACGATGACCAGAACCAGAAGAAGTTTCACTGGGTGAAACAAGTGATAAGTTCTTCCACCCGAACGTCTCCCAAGTCTTCCTCCAGAGCCTTAAATAATGCTCCCGCTGGATTGTGGCACAGTCTTCTTAGTTGCCAAAATCCAGTGGGATCCTCTGGAGCTTCACAACAGTGTCAGGGGGAATAGCTGGTCTCTTCTGTGGCGTCTCCTGGGTTTTTCTTCCGCTCCATATAAAATCACACCTATGGCAGAAGAAAACACCAGGCGCTCCCGGGGGAATTTCTCCCCTAACAGTGCAATTAAATGTGAAAATTCCCAGCACCAATACCTTTGACCCATGGGTAGAGAAAGGCATTGGGCTGCCCTTTATCTCACAGGACCCCTCGTTATCCCAACACTGGTGTCTGAACACCCTACCTTCAGAGTATAGCGTCCTCTGCTGCACATCCCTCTGCACCAACAGATAAGGATGGCCGCCCTACTAGGTTAGGATAACTGGAGTTCTGTGGACAAAGCACCATCTTGTTATTGATGGCACCGCATCCCTGTCCACTCATGTGTACCCAGGCTGACTTCCCCCTGTGATCCCGTCTTGTGGAGGCCCGCAGAACCAATGGCATAGGCATGCCCTGGCTCCCCAGGACCCCACAACACAAGAACACAGTCCACACTCTGCTGCCAAACACTCTGCGTCCAATCCCTATCAGAGCTGTGCTACCTGACCGGACTAGAATTAAGTGCGCAGCACAACATTACACCAATGTTGTCTGTCCGCCCCAGTCCCCAGCGCAACACAGCCCTGCTGAAAACCTTGAGCACAACAGTGTTATCTGTATCGATCCGAGACCCTGGCTGCCCAGAATAAAATCACATCATCCTTTGTGTAGGATTTCCCGTGTGAAATTATCTGCTTGCAAGCCTATACGTTCTCGATCCACAGTATAACACTGTTCCACTGCAAGGGGACACAGAATGAAACAAAGACAGCAGACGGGACTTACAACACTACATAAATCAGCATGGTAGAACACATCCGCAGACAAGGACTACCACCATCAACATCAAGAAAAACTCAAACATAACAAAAACACACAACATGGACATACACAGGGAACAAACGGTGTAACAAATAGTACAGGGGTGTCAAATGTTGCCTAGCCTAGGGTACTTTCACACTAGCGTTTTTCTTTTCCGGCGCTGAGTTCCGTCCTAGGGGCTCAAATCCGGAAAAGAACTGATCAGTTTTATCCCCATGCATTCTGAATGGAGAGTCAGTCCTTCAGGATGCATCAGGATGTCTTCAGTTCAGTCTTTTTGACTGATCAGGCTTTTCAGAAAAACGTAGCATGCAGTATTTTTACCTCCGGCCAAAAAGCCTGAACACTTTGACTGAACGCCTGATCAGGCCTTTTTCCCATTGACTTGCATTAACGCCGGATCTGGCACTGTGTGTTCAGTCAAAACGGATCCGGCTTTTGCATGTTAAGCCCGAAAAATGTGAAAAAAAAGTTAAAGTCCATAAATGGCGGATCCGTTTTTTCCAATGCATTTTTTCATTGTGATCAAAATCCTGATCAGGATTCAAATGTAATCCGTTTTCACACGTTTTTCCGGATCCGGCGGGCAGTTCCGGTGTCGGAATTGAACGCCGGATTAAAACAACGCTAGTGTGAAAGTAGCCCTAGCTTGGCCACTCTGACCCCTCAGCAGCTGGTGATGCTGCCGAGAGGTAACCCCGTTATGGCCAAGCTGACTAAACCCCAATGCCCAATTTGTTACCTGGCTGATACTGTTGGGCACATTGCAATTACTTGCACAAGGGCAATTCCTTGCAATGTGTCCTTTGTTCCCACACCTGAAACACGTGACTTGGTTTCCTGTCCTGTGTGTTGTGTTCCTATCTGTTTTGCAGTGTCTCGCTATGTGACCTAGGCCACCACATGCAAAACATCTGATGTTTGCTCTGCATGGCCCAGGTCCATCTACACTGCAGCCGTGCTCCCTTCTCCTGAATTGTTCCATCCTCAGGGACGCACTCTTCACCACAGTTCTTTTTCCCAAAGTCAGGGAAAAATCTCTGTTAGTCTGGACCGGCTTGACCTGATGATCAGACCGGTCACAGACTACTCTCCCCCCTTGTGGCCCTGCACAGGGCAACGTTTTGGGAGATTCCGACCCTGGCTTTACGGAAAAAGAAAGGGCCGGCACCAACTTGGTGATAACCTGTTGCATGCCAGACATTAGCTGGGACCTTACAGCAACCTTCAATTTTGCTACCGTCACGTCAGTAGAGGCAGTCCGCTCCTTGAAGGCCTTGACTTCAGTATAAGACTGAGTCAACTTAGCCTCAATTTCCTCCTTCTGCCTCTGCAGCTCTACTAACTGTGACTCTATCCTAGCCACCTGCGCATCTCGGTCAACAGTAGACTGCACATTCTCTGCCAGCTGTGCCCGCAATGCCGAAACCTGGTCCGAATTACTAGCACAGCATTGGCAGTGAATGGCCGGAGGAATTGTCTCAGTTGACTGAGACACCACCGCCACTTCCTTTGGCTTACAGATGCTAGCCTCAAACGTATGAACGAGTTTGGCGAGCATCCGAAGCCGTTTGGTGGCCTTGTTCAAAACCATCCGTTTGTTAACACAAAGCTTGTCATAAGTACAAGCCTGTGCCAACAAATCGGACCACAGCATTTCTGCTGACTTGTATGTAGTGGGGAGGATGGGGTTAAATGTGCTGTGTCTGCTCAAGTCTTGCAGTGTGGGGAAGTCCATACTCACCGTTTGATGAGCATCCATTTTCTCCTTGGGGCCGTATGCCGCTCCCACGAAAATGGATCTCCTTCAGTGACGTGTCCGCTTCTCCCTTGCAATCACTTGAGCGATGCTTGTTGGTGCTGTACTTTTCCGTGTCTTCTTCTCTTACCCCATCGACGGTGACCGTGTAAAGCAAATACAAAAATATTAGTACACAGATAGATTATAGATTCTCTGCAAAAGATTTTGTTTTATTTCTGGTACTCCAAGGGAAGTATCGCTTCTCCTGTACGAATTATCGGGTACTAGACGCTCAGACACTCCGCTGACCGCGTCTCTCCTGCCCGCTAATTCACAGTATCAGCGATCCTCAGCCTTAAGACCAAAAATAAACGCAAAATCCACGCAGTGGGCCTGGCTCGCCAATGTAAAGGGGGAATATTAATCACCAATATTTATGCAGATATCGATAATTAATATTCATAAATGGGAGGAGCCGTCTAGTGATAACTCCGCCTATTTATGCCTTTATATACTACTAACAATACTTTCGCTATGCTTTACACTAATCACTACGCTAACTGCATGCGCCTTACTAACTATCGCCAATAACTACACGTTACACAGATAGGTACAAATATAACAGTATTTATTAACAATACACTACGCAATACACTAGCAATACAGCACTAAATATACAGAACTCAACTACACTACACGGTCCCAAATTCCACCCACAAACTAACTATACATTACAATAATACATTCATACACACAAATATCAGTAACCCACCCGCCTGACAATATACTATCCCTATGGGGTACAAGGGGTTAAACACAATGGTGGCTCTGCAGGGGTTAATACCTGCAGGCCAAGGGACACAGGGTACTGGGAGGTTAATGCTCTGCAGACTTGCAGAGCAGGGGAGCATTGAAGGGGTTAATGCTCTTCAGACTGAGGCAACAGGGTAGGGGATAAGGGCAGCAACCATGCTGCTGGGGTTACAGGGTCCACAGGGGGACTGCTGGGTCAGGGCAATGCAGAGGTTAATGCTCTGCAGGGGTGTCAGGGCAGAGCAGGGCATAGAAGGGGTTAACACAAGGTCCACAGGGGGACTACTGGGGATGTTGGGGCAACATGGGACAGGCAGTGTATGGGTTACTGCTGGAGGTCTGCCAGGGTCTCAGCAGGGGTTAATGTGGCATATCAGGGGTTCAGGGCCTCAGGGGTTAAGGAGGAAGCAGGACAGGGGAACAGGGCACGGAAGGGGTTAATGGGGCAGTGTTACTTAGCCATCCAGAGGACTCAGCACACTGCTCGATTCCCTCTCCTTCCTTCACTGGAGCAGATCGATTGCTCGGTCTTCCCCTCCTCTGGCCTGGTGGAGCTAATGCAGAGCAGCTAGTAGTACTGCCTGCGTTCCTCTGTGTCCTTTCAGTGCCAGAAGCTCTCTCCTTCAAGAAGGGATGTCGGGGGTCCTGTGTCCTAGCGCAGCGCAGCCCGGGTGGCTGCCTGCGCTCTCTAGGCAATCGCAGGGGGGGGGTCCCGATCTTTCAGCGCTGGATGCGCTCACCTTCAGGGGGGGGTGCCGATCTCTCAGAGCGCAGTGCTGCTGGGGTATTTAAACCCTGCAGCGCTCGCGCTCGCGCCCGTTTTACCGCCCTGCGCCAGCCCGCTCTCCCAGGCAGGGGGATCCTTTGATCCTCCCGCCTGTGGAGATATCGCACATCTCTGGCGCTGTAATTACAGCGCCGGAGGTGAGCGGCACACAGGGGCATGGGAACTCTGTTCCCATGTCCCTGTTAGGCATACCATCTCCAGCGCTGCCGGAGATGGTGACAAAGGGCAGAGGATCTTTTTGATCCTCTGTCCTTTGTAGAGGCCGACGCTGGACATAATTGTCCAACTGTCGGTCTCCTCCACCCACCCAGCAGGCGCATATGAGCGGGATTCCGGCCATATATGCCCATAGATGCTTGGGGCACATCTATAAGCATATATGAACGGACATTATTCACATAGGGGCAGGAATAAGCCCTCCTATATAACTGTATAGGGGCACATATATATATGATAAGGGGGCATATATTAAGGGGGATTATCTAAGGGGCCACATTCATATATAAGGGGGCACAGATAAGGGGGCACAAGCCCCTACAATATAAGAGGGCACAAGCCGCTACAATTTAAGAGGGCACAAGCCCCTACAATATAAGGGGGCACATATTTCCCACAGGGGCCACCATGAGCCCCTGGGGATCACCATGGGCAGACGTGCGCAGATGCTGGGCACATCTGCGCACATCGTCCCATGATGCTATGGCTAATGTATGCACATATATACCATACATGCCCGCACGTGTTTGCAGGCATGCATGGATATATATGCATATGTCTCAACCGTTCCTCAACACACACACAATATATATAGATTACAGTTTATGCACACACCTCACTATATAGACCACATTTACTTTAGGTACAAACTGTAGAGACTAGACTTACCCTATGCATTTACTATTTAGACTTCACATACCCTATACAGACACTAGCTAGTCTACACGTAACGTACACGGTGGTAATGCCCCTCTGTTCTGTACACGTCCCCCCTCCCTTGACTGATAAGGCTAGAGATCAAACATGGTGAGGGCCAAAGCAGCAGATGCAATCTAGCTCCTCATATCTGTGGCTCAAACTTCCTTCACTCTGAGAAACAGACCTTAAACTAGATATGGGGAGTATTATGTATAGGAGAGAAATCAGATTCATCCTAGAGCTGTTTCGTAGCATCACATCATATACACTACCTACAGCATGAAAAATGAATTTTCTTAAATACATGTCCATGCTGTGTGATATATACTGTAAGTATACAATCTGTATATATAGCAGATCAATGTGGATGTATGCACACATATATACATATATGTATAGTCTCTCAATTTAATATTAAGTGGCATTACAAAAGTGGTGCTCTGAGGGCTCCAGCCGGGCCCCTGGTGCTCAAACATGCTCATTTGCATATAAATAAATACTGAGATATTTCTGCAGCTGTTCAACATCGCTTTAATCAACATGATCAACCCTACCAGGAGCTTGGCTTAATTTGGTTGATCAAGCTGACAAATGCTCTTTAACCGCCTCAGGACCGCCGTACGCAGGATTGCGTCCTGGCGGCGGCCCTGCTATTCTGGGTGGATGCATATACGCGTCCTCTCGCGAGAGGCAAGATTTCCTGTGAACGTGCGCACACAGGCGCGCGCGTTCACAGGATCGGAAGGTAAGCGAGTGGATCTCCAGCCTGCCAGCGGCGATCGTTCGCTGGCAGGCTGGAGATGCGATTTTTTTAACCCCTAACAGGTATATTAGACGCTGTTTTGATAACAGCGTCTAATATACCTGCTACCTGGTCCTCTGGTGGTCCCTTTTGCTTGGATCGACCACCAGAGGACACAGGCAGCTCAGTAATAAGTAGCACCAAACACCACTACACTACACCCCCCCCTGTCACTTATTAACCCCTGATCACCCCATATAGACTCCCTGATCACCCCACTGTCATTGATCACCCCCATGTCATTGATCACCCCCTTGTAAGGCTCCATTAAGACGTCCGTATGTTTTTTACGGATCCACTGATACATGGATCGGATCCGCAAAACACATACGGACGTCTGAATGGAGCCTTACAGGGGGGTGATCAATGACGGGGGTGATCACCCCATATAGACTCCCTGATCACCCCCCTGTAAGGCTCCATTCAGACGTCCGTATGTTTTTTACGGATCCACGGATACATGGATCGGATCCGCAAAACACATACAGACGTCTGACTGGAGCCTTACAGAGGGGTGATCAATGACAGGGGGTGATCACCCCATATAGACTCCCTGATCACCCCCCTGTCATTGATCACCCCCCTGTCATTGATCACCCCATAAGGCTCCATTCAGACGTCCGTATGTGTTTTGCGGATCCGATCCATGTATCCGTGGATCTGTAAAAAACATGCGGACGTCTGAATGGAGCCTTACAGGGGGGTGATCAATGACAGGGGGGTGATCAATGACAGGGGGGTGATCAGGGAGTCTATATGGGGTGATCACCCCCTGTCATTGATCACCCCCCTGTAAGGCTCCATTCAGACGTCCGTATGTGTTTTGCGGATCCGATCCATGTATCCGTGGATCCGTAAAAAACATACGGACGTCTGAATGGAGCCTTACAGGGGGGTGATCAATGACAGGGGGGTGATCAGGGAGTCTATATGGGGTGATCACCCCCCTGTCATTGATCACCCCCCCTGTAAGGCTCCATTCAGACGTCCGTATGTGTTTTGCGGATCCGATCCATGTATCCGTGGATCTGTAAAAAACATGCGGACGTCTGAATGGAGCCTTACAGGGGGGGATCAATGACAGGGGGGTGATCACCCCATATAGACTCCCTGATCACCCCCCTGTCATTGATCACCCCCCTGTCATTGATCACCCCCCTGTAAGGCTCCATTCAGACGTCCGCATGTTTTTTACAGATCCACGGATACATGGATCGGATCCGCAAAACACATACGGACGTCTGAATGGAGCCTTACAGGGGGGGTGATCAATGACAGGGGGGTGATCACCCCATATAGACTCCCTGATCACCCCCCTGTCATTGATCACCCCCCTGTAAGGCTCCATTCAGACGTCCGTATGTTTTTTACGGATCCACGGATACATGGATCGGATCCGCAAAACACATACGGACGTCTGAATGGAGCCTTACAGGGGGGTGATCACCCCATATAGACTCCCTGATCACCCCCCTGTCATTGATCACCCCCCTGTCATTGATCACCCCCCTGTAAGGCTCCATTCAGACGTCCGCATGTTTTTTACAGATCCACGGATACATGGATCGGATCCGCAAAACACATACAGACGTCTGACTGGAGCCTTACAGGGGGTGATCACCCCATATAGACTCCCTGATCACCCCCCTGTCATTGATCACCCCCCTGTAAGGCTCCATTCAGACGTCCGTATGTTTTTTACGGATCCACGGATACATGGATCGGATCCGCAAAACACATACAGACGTCTGACTGGAGCCTTACAGGGGGTGATCACCCCATATAGACTCCCTGATCACCCCCCTGTCATTGATCACCCCCCTGTCATTGATCACCCCCCTGTAAGGCTCCATTCAGACGTCCGTATGTTTTCTACGGATCCACGGATACATGGATCGGATCCGCAAAACACATACGGACATCTGAATGGAGCCTTACAGGGGGGTGATCAATGACAGGGGGGTGATCACCCCATATAGACTCCCTGATCACCCCCCTGTCATTGATCACCCCCCTGTCATTGATCACCCCCCTGTAAGGCTCCATTCAGACGTCTGCATGTTTTTTACAGATCCACGGATACATGGATCGGATCCGCAAAACACATACGGACGTCTGAATGGAGCCTTACAGGGGGGGTGATCAATGACAGGGTGGTGATCACCCCATATAGACTCCCTGATCACCCCCTGTCATTGATGACCCCCCTGTAAGGCTCCATTCAGACGTCCGTATTTTTTTTACGGATCCACGGATACATGGATCGGATCCGCAAAACACATACGGACGTCTGAATGGAGCCTTACAGGGGGGTGATCAATGACAGGGGGGTGATCAATGACAGGGGGGTGATCAGGGAGTCTATATGGGATGATCACTCCCCTGTCATTGATCACCCCCCTGTAAGGCTCCATTCAGACGTCCGTATGTTTTTTACGGATCTACGGATACATGGATCAGATCCGCAAAACACATACGGACGTCTGAATGGAGCCTTACAGGGGGGTGATCAATGACAGGGGGGTGATAACCCCATATACACTCCCTGATCACCCCCCTGTCATTGATCACCCCCCTGTAAGGCTCCATTCAGACATTTTTTTGGCCCAAGTTAGCGGAAATTTTTTATTTTTATTTTTTCTTACAAAGTCTCATATTCCACTAACTTGTGTCAAAAAATAAAATCTCACATGAACTCACCATACCCCTCACGGAATCCAAATGCGTAAAATTTTTTAGACATTTATATTCCAGACTTCTTCTCACGCTTTAGGGCCCCTAAAATGCCAGGGCAGTATAAATACCCCACATGTGACCCCATTTCGGAAAGTAGACACCCCAAGGTATTCGCTGAGGGGCATATTGAGTCCATGAAAGATTGAAATTTTTGTCCCAAGTTAGCGGAAAGGGAGACTGTGAGAAAAAAAATATATAAATTTCCGCTAACTTGTGGCAAAATAAAAATATTCTATGAACTCGCCATGCCCCTCATTGAATACCTTGGGGTGTCTTCTTTCCAAAATGGGGTCACATGTGGGGTATTTATACTGCCCTGGCATTTTAGGGGCCCTAAAGCGTGAGAAGAAGTCTCGGATCCAAATGTCTAAAAATGCCCTCCTAAAAGGAATGTGGGCCCCTTTGCGCATCTAGGCTGCAAAAAAGTGTCACACATCTGGTATCTCCGTACTCAGGAGAAGTTGGGGAATGTGTTTTTGGGTGTCATTTTACATATACCCATGCTGGGTGAGAGAAATATCTCGGTCAAATGCCAACTTTGTACAAAAAAATAGGGAAAAGTTGTCTTTTGCCGAGATATTTATCTCACCCAGCATGGGTATATGTAAAATGACACCCCAAAACACATTGCCCAACTTCTCCTGAGTATGGCAATACCACATGTGTGACACTTTTTTGCAGGCTAGGTGGGCAAAGGGGCCCACATTCCAAAGAGCACATTAGGGCCCCTAGAATGCCAGGGCAGTATAACTAGCCCACAAGTGACCCCATTTTGGAAAGAAGACACCCCAAGGTATTTCGTGATGGGCATAGTGAGTTCATGGAAGTTTTTATTTTTTGTCACAAGTTAGTGGAATTTGAGACTTTGTAAGAAAAAAAAAAATCATAATTTTCCGCTAACTTGTGACAAAAAAAAAATAATTCTAGGAACTCGCCATGCCTTTCACGGAATACCTTGGGGTGTCTTCTTTCCAAAATGGGGTCACTTGTGGGGTAGTTATACTGCCCTGGCTTTCTAGGGGCCCTAATGTGTGGTAAGTAGTTTGAAATCAAAATGTGTAAAAAATGACCTGTGAAATCCTAAAGGTGCTCTTTGGAATGTGGGCCCCTTTGCCCACCTAGGCTGCAAAAAAGTGTCACACTTGTGGTATTGCCGTACTCAGGAGAAGTTGGGCAATGTGTTTTGGGGTGTCATTTTACATATACCCATGCTGGGTGAGATAAATATCTTGGTCAAATGCCAACTTTGTATAAAAAAATGGGAAAAGTTGTCTTTTGCCAAGATATTTCTCTCACCCAGCATGGGTATATGTAAAATGACACCCCAAAACACATTGCCCAACTTCTCCTGAGTATGGCAATACCAGATGTGTGACACTTTTTTGCAGCCTAGGTGGGCAAAGGGGCCCACATTCCAAAGAGCACCTTTCGGATTTCACCGGCCATTTTTTACAGATTTTGATTTCAAACTACTTTGCACGCATTTGGGCCCCTAAAATGCCAGGGCAGTATAACTACCCCACAAGTGACCCCATTTTGGAAAGAAGACACCCCAAGGTATTTCGTGATGGGCATAGTGAGTTCATGGAAGTTTTTATTTTTTGTCACAAGTTAGTGGAATATGAGACTTTGTAAGAAAAAAAAAAATTATCATTTTCCGCTAACTTGTGACAAAAAATAAAAAGTTCTATGAACTCACTATGCCCATCAGCGAATACCTTAGGGTGTCTACTTTCCGAAATGCGGTCATTTGTGGTTTTTTTCTACTGTCTGGGCATTGTAGAACCTCAGGAAACATGACAGGTGCTCAGAAAGTCAGAGCTGCTTCAAAAAGAGGAAATTCACATTTTTGTACCATAGTTTGTAAACGCTATAACTTTTATCCAAACCATTTTTTTTTTACCCAAACATTTTTTTTTTATCAAAGACATGTAGAACAATAGATTTAGAGAAAAATTTATATATGGATGTTGTTTTTTTCAAAATTTTACAACTGAAAGTGAAAAATGTCATTTTTTTGCAAAAAAACAAAAAAGTGAAAATGTCAGCAGCAATGAAATACCACCAAATGAAAGCTCTATTAGTGAGAAGAAAAAGAGGTAAAATTCATTTGGGTGGTAAGTTGCATGACCGAGCAATAAACGGTGAAAGTAGTGTAGGTCAGAAGTGTAAAAAGTGGCCTGGTCTTTCAGGGTGTTTAAGCACTGGGGGCTGAGGTGGTTAATATCTATTATTTACTGTAATAAACAATTTTACTTAGATACGGATAACTTATCTTAGAACCAAAACGACATATGACACAATGGATCCTGCTGCACTGGGCAGAGCCGGGAGACGTCCATCTTCACTGCTCACTGAGGAGCAACTGACTGGATGCAACCGACTTTTTTTTTTTTTTATTCAAACCAAGTAATTCTATTGGCAGATGGCTACTGCTATTAACATGGCTGTGCCGAGCAATTCTATTGGTGGATGGCTACTGCTATTAACATGGCTGTGCCGAGCAATTCTATTGGTGGGTGGATACTGCTATTAACATGGTGATGCCGAGCACTTCTATTGGCGGTTGGCTAGTGCTATTAACATGGAGATGCCGAGCAATTCAATTGCTTTGTTGCATCACAAGAATTCTGCATGTAGGACAGGCTTTTTTAAATTTTCTAGGAATGGTAACAGAGGACCATCCCAAAATAATTTGCTATGAGAGACAAATCATGAGGTTTGACTTAAAGGGGTTGTCCCATGAAAAATATTCCACAGTTTTCAAACCAGCACCTGGACCTGAATACTTTTGTAATTGCATGTAATTAAAAATTTTGTATAAAACGTATCTTTATACCGCCACTGAATTTCTTATTTCTTTGACTTGCTCACTAATAAGGCTCAGTTTCATCTTTCAACTGCCTCCTGAGCTGTGATAGAGAGAGCTGAGACACGCCCCCTTATCTGTAGTGGAAAAGACACTCCCCTTGAGCTCCCAGCTTGATATAAATCTAGCAGAGCAATGAATAGGGAGATCTCTGGATCCATGTGAGGTACAGGGCTGGTTCGAGCTTTGTTAGAAAGGTATTGTCATGGACTATATGTTATTTGATTTTCATTTTTTAGATTACTCATGGGATAACCCCTTTAAGTGACTTCTCTGATTTTGCCTTTCATTTGTTTCTCCATCTGGATAAGACCCCCTTGATGGATTTTCCTGACGATTGCTATAAAGACATCTTTAACCCCTTAGGGACCTATGATGTACCGGTACGGCATGGATCCCGAGTCCTTAAGGACCCATGACGTACCGATATGTCATGTATAGTTCCGATCGCCGCCCGGCGGGCGGTGATCGGAACCTGGTGCCTGCTCAAATCATTGACCAGGCAACTAGGCTAAATGTGCGGGGGGGTCCCGTGAACCCCCCGTGTCGGCGTTCGCCGCAGGTCAATTCAGACCTGCGGTTTGCGGCTTTTTATTGTGCGGCGGCGGTAGTCGGCGGTGCAATCGGGTCCCCATGGGGCTGTGGGGGGGACCCGATGGCATGGAAGGCAGCGCGATGCCTAAGTAAGGCATTGCGCTGCCTTCCGGTGACGAGCCTGTGAGACCCAGCCCCCTGGATCTCACAGGCCGGAAGCTGTATGAGTAATACACACAGTATTACTCATACAGCCAATGCATTCCAATACAGAAGTATTGGAATGCATTGTAAAGGATTAGACCCCAAAAGTTCAAGTCCCAAAGTGGGATAAAAAATAAAGTTGAAAAAATAAAGTTTTCCCCCGCCAAAAATTTAAAGTTTCAAGTAAAAATAAACAAAAACATCATTTTCCCCAAATAAAGTTAAAAAGAAATTGGTAAAAAATAGGGGGGGGGGGTATACATATTAGGTATCGCCGCGTCCGTATCGACCGGCTATATAAACATATCACATGACCTAACCCCTCAGATGAACACCATAAAAAATAAAAACTGTGCTAAATAAACCATTTTTTTGTCACCTTACATCACAAAAAGTACAACAGCAAGCGATCAAAAAGGCGTTTGCCCACCAAAATAGTACCAATCTAACCGGCACCTCATCCCGCAAAAAATTAGCCCCTACCTGAGACAATCGCCCAAAAAATAAAAAAAACTATGGCTTAGAATATGGAGACACTAAAACATGTTTTTTTTTGTTTTAAAAAAGCTGTTATTGTGTAAAACTTACATAAATAAATAAAAAGCATACATATTTGGTATCGCCGCGTTCGTATCGACCGGCTCTATAAAAATATCACATGACCTAACCCCTCAGATGAACACCATAAAAAATTAAAACTGTGCTAAATAAACCATTTTTTGTCACCTTACATCACAAAAAGTGTAATAGCAAGCGATCAAAAAGTCATATGCACCCCAAAATAGTGCCAATCAAACCGTCATCTCATTCCGCAAAAAATGAGACCCTACCTAAGATAATCGCCCAAAAACTGAAAAAACTATGGCTCTCAGAATATGGAGACACTAAAACATGATATTTTTTTTTTGTTTCAAAAATGATATTATTGTCTAAAACTTACATAAATAAAAAAAGTATACATATTAGGTATCACCGTGTCTGTATCGGCTCTATAAAAATATTCCATGACCTAACCCCTCAGATGAACACCGTAAAAATTTTTAAATAAAAACTGTGCTAAATAAATCATTTTTTGTCCCCTTACATCACAAAAACTGTAATAGCAAGCGATCAAAAAGTCACACGCACCCCAAAATAGTGGCAATAAAACCATCATCTCATCCTGCAAAAATCATACCCTACCCAAGGTAATCGCCCAAAAACTGAAAAAATTATGGCTCTAAGACTATGGAAACACTAAAACATGATTTTTTTTGCTTCAAAAAAGAAATCATTGTGTAAAACTTACATAAATTTTAAAAAAAGTATACATATTAGGTATCGCCGCATCCGTGACAACCTGGTCTATAAAAATATCACATGATCTAACCTGTCAGATGAATGTTGTAAATAACAAAAAATAAATACGGTGCCAAAACAGCTATTTCTTGTTATCTTGCCTCACAAAAAGTGTAATATAGAGCAACCAAAAATCATATGTACCCTAAACTAGTACCAACAATACTGCCACCCTATCCCGTAGTTTCTAAAATGGTGAATTTTTTTGGAGTTTCTACTCTAGGGGTGCATCAGGGGGGCTTCAAATGGGACATGGTGTCAAAAAAAACAGTCCAGCAAAATCTGCCTTCCAAAAACCGTATGGCATTCCTTTCCTTCTGCACCCTGCAGTGTGCCTGTACAGCTGTTTACGACCACATATGGGGTGTTTCTGTAAACTACAGAATCAGGGCCATAAATATTGAGTTTTGTTTGGCTGTTAACCCTTGCTTTGTTACTGAGAAAAATGGATTAAAATGGAAAATTTGCCAAAAAAATTAAATTCTAAAATTGCATCTCCATTTGCCAATAACTCTTGTGGAACACCTAAAGGGTTAACGACGTTTGTGAAATCTGTTTTGAATACCTTGAGGGGTGTAGTTTCTTAGATGGGGTCACTTTTATGGAGTTTCTACTCTAGGAGTGCATCAGGGGGGCTTCAAATGGGACATGGTGTAAAAAAAAACAGTCCAGCAAAATCTGCCTTCCAAAAACCGTATGGCATTCCTTTCCTTCTGCGCCCTGCCGTGTGCCCGTACAGTAGTTTACGACCACATATGGGGTGTTTCTGTAAACTACAGAATCAGGGCCATAAATATTGAGTTTGGTTTGGCTGTTAACCCTTGCTTTGTAACTGGAAAGAAATGATTAAAATGGAAAATCTGCCAAAAAAGTGAAATTTTGGAATTGTATCTCTATTTTCCATTAATTCTTGTGGAACACCTAAAGGGTTAACGACGTTTGTAAAATAAGTTTTGAATACTTTGAATAATATTTTGAGGTGTGTAGTTTATTAGATGGGATCACTTTTATGGAGTTTCTACTCTAGGGGGGTGTAGTTTATAGAATGGGGTCATTTTTGGGTGGTTTCTATTATGTAAGCCTCGCAAAGTGACTTCAGATCTGAACTGGTCCCTTAAAATTGGGTTTTTGAAAATTTCTGAAACATTTCAAGATTTGCTTCTAAACTTCTAAGCCTTGTAACATCCCCAAAAAATTAAATATCATTCCCAAAATGATCCAAACATGAAGTAGACATATGGCGAATGTAAAGTAATAACTATTTTTGCAGGTATTACTATGTATTATAGAAGTAGAGAAATTGAAACTTGGAAATTTGCAATTTTTTACAAATTTTGGGTAAATTTGGTATTTTTGTTTATAAATAAAAATGAATTTTTTTACTTCATAGGAAGAAGCAGAATTTATTATACTAAAAATAGTTGATAAAAAGACCTGGTGGTGGTCAGTCCAGAATGTCCGATGAGGACTAAAAGTCTCACCTGTATGATAGAGGTGAAGGAATAATAAAGGAATTGTATAATATAGTATTAAAAAATTGTATAAAAAATTGAAAAAATAGATAAAAGATAAAAAGATAAAAATAAAGGTAATCATAGGCAATAAAAATGAGGGTAAGGTGACCCTATGTGGGTGATCTCGGCTTTATGGCAAACGTGAGGAGTGACTGAGAATGCCGATAAATTGTAGATGACAGTTGATAATGTTCTAAACGGATCGCAGGATATAGCTGTTGGTGTGTAGTGCTTTCCTGGCTACTTTGTTGCAGTTACTGTTATTAGCCAGAGTCTCCTCCCGATAGGTTTGTTCAGTAGACAGCTATACAGTGAGGTAAATGGTGCTGTGGTCTAGAGCAGATGGTGCTAGCCGGTCACGGGTGAGAAAATCAACAGAATTCACAGACCATCGTGTTGTACAAAAAATTGGGGTATAGATGACAGGCCAGGATCGAAGTACAATATGTGACTAAAAAACAATCTCAGAATGGCCTGGATAAGTCAAAGCGTTTTAAAGTTATCAGCACTTAAAGTGACACTGGTCAAATTTGCAAAAAATGGCCAAGTCCATAAGGTAAAATAGGGCCGAGTCCTTAAGGAGTTAAACCCTCTTTAGTAGCAAAAATAAATTCAGACCCTAGATCCCCAAAGAAACCCAGACCTCAAAACTGACCCCTAATTCCACCAGACCCCCAAGGTAAAACTGTGACATAAGATTGGCAGACACACTTATGTCAGCAGGACAAGGGAATAAATGCACAGAGGCTCCAGCTGGTGGTAAACACAGAAAGATAGCTGATGTTATCCCTGTCCGCTCCACCAGGCGGCAACCATTGCTTTATGGGAGGACACTGATGCTGGGTCCCTTACATTAACCACTTCCAGACCGGGCCATTTACCCCCTTCCTGACAAGGCCTAATTTAGCAAATCTGACATGTGTCACTTTGGCCTCTTTCAGACGGGCGTTGCGGGAAAATGTGCGGGTACGTTGCGGGAACATGCGCGATTTTTCCGCGCGAGTGCAAAACATTGTAATGCGTTTTGCACACGCGTGAGAAAAATCGCGCATGTTTGGTACCCAAACCCGAACTTCTTCACAGAAGTTTGGGCTTGGGATCGGTGCTCTGTAGATTGTATTATTTTCCCTTATAACATGGTTATAAGGGAAAATAATAGCATTCTGAATACAGAATGCATAGTAAAATAGCGCTGGAGGGTTTAAAAAAAAATTAAAAATAATTGAACTCACCTTTTCCACTTGATCGTGCAGCCGGCATCTCTTCTGTCTTCTTTCTTTGCTGTGTGCAGGAACAGGACCTGTGGTGACGTCACTCCGGTCATCACATGATCCATCACCATGGTAAAAGATCATGTGAGGGATCATGTGATGACCGGAGTGACGTCACCACAGGTCCTGTTCTTGCACACAGCAAAGAAAGGAGACAGAAGAGAAGCCGGGCTGCTGCGCGAACAAGTGGATTAAGGTGAGTTAAATTATTATTTTTATTTTTTTTTAACCCCTCCAGCGCTGTTTTACTATGCATTCTGTATTCAGAATGCTATTATTTTCCCTTATAACCATGTTATAAGGGAAAATAATAATGATCGGGTCTCCATCCCGATCGTCTCCTAGCAAACGTGCGTGAAAATCGCACCGCATCCGCACTTGCTTGCGGATGCTTGCGATTTTCACGCAACCCCATTCATTTCTATGGGGCCTGCGTTACGTGAAAAACGCACAAAATAGAGCATGCTGCAATTTTCACGCAAAGCACAAGTGATGCGTGAAAATCACAGCTCGTGTGCACAGCCCCATAGAAATGAATGGGTCGGTATTCAGTGCGGGTGCAATGCGTTCAACTCACGCATCGCATCCGCGCGGAATACTCGCCCGTGTGAAAGGGGCCTTTATGTTTGGAACACTTTTATTTATCCAAGCCATTCTGAAAACAGAAAGTGATACCTTATAAAATATTTACAGGGTAGATCATGTGCTATTTTTATAGAGCAGGTTGTTACGGACACGATGATATAAAATATGTCTACTTTCTTTGTTTGTTTGTTTCAGTTTTACATAATAAAGTATATATAAAATATAGTTTTTGTGTCTCCATTTTCTGAACGCCATATTTTTTTATTTTTCAGCTGATCGTCTTGTGCAGGGGCTAGTTTTTTGCAGGAAGATTTGATGTTTTTATTGGTACTATTTTTGGGTACATATGATTTTTTGATCATTAATTATTACACTTTATGGGGCAAGGTGACAAAAAAATTGGTTGTTTTTATTTATTTATTTTTACAGCGTTCACCTGAGGGGTTAGGTCATGTGACATTTTTATAGAGCAGATCGTTACGAACATGGCAATACCTAATATGTATACTTTTTCTTATTTATTTGTTTTACACAATAATAGCATTTTTGAAACCACAAAAATGATGTTTTAGCGTCTCCATAGTCTGAGAGCCATAGCTTATTTAATTTTTTGACCGATTTTCAGGTAGGGTCTCATTTTTTGCTGGATGAGGTGACGGTTAGATTGGTACTATTTTGGGGGGCATACACCTTTTTGATCGCTTGGTGTTGCACTTTATGTGACGTTAGGTGCCAAAATATGTCTTTTTTGGCACTGTTTTTATTTTTATTTTTTTACGGTGTTCACCTGAGGGGTTAGGTCATGTGATATTTTTATAGAGCAGGTTTTCACGGATGCAGCAATATGTAATATGTCTACTTTTTTTATTTTACTTTAACACAATAATAGCAGTTTTGAAGCAAAAAAAATCATATTTTAGTGTCTCCATAGTCTGAGAGCCATAGCTTTTTTTATTTTTTGACCGATTGTCAGGTAGGGTCTTATTTTTTCTCGGATGTGGTGACGGTTTGATTGGTATTATTTTGGGGGGCATATGCCTTTTTGATCGCTAGGTGTTGCAATTTTTGTGATGTAAGGTGACAAAAAATAGCTTTTTTTGGCAACGTTTTTATTTTTATTTTTTTACGGTGTTCACCTAAGGGGTTAGGTAATGTGATATTTTTATAGAGCTGGACGCGGTGATACCTAATATGAATACTTTTTATTTTTTTTTCTCTTTAACACAATAATATCATTTTTGAAATTATGTTTTAATGTCTCCATGTTCTCAGAGCTATAGTTTTTTTTTTTTTTTTTTTTTTTAGCAATTCTCTTATGTAGGGGCTCATTTTTTGTGGAATGAGGTGACGGTTTTATTGATACTATTTAGTGGGACATACGCCTTTTTGATCACTTGGTGTTGCACTTTTTGTGATGTAAGATGACAAAAATGGCTTTTTTTTACACAGCTTTTATTTTTTATGGTGTTTATCGGACGGGGTAGTCCATGTGATATATTTATAGAGCCAGCCTCACAAACGCGGCAATACCAAATATGTCTATTTTATTTAATTTTTTTCTATTTCTAACATTTTTTTTATTACTTAATTGGGGATTTTTTTAATTTTTTTTATAAAAGACTTTATTTTTTATTTTACACTTTGCGTCCCCCATAAGGTCATACAAGACCTCTGGGGGACATTTAACTTCTCTTTTTTTTTCACACTTGATTTCTCCTGAACTAGGGGCTGACATAGTAGCCCCAGTTACACGGGAAATACACCCCCCAGAGAGGCTAGTGCTATACAGCCTCAGTGCAGGGCTGATCGAGGTCTGTGGAAGACCCAACAGCTCCTGCATTCCCCCGGCCCCGGCGGTCACATGACCACCGGGCCGTGACAAGAAAGGCCATAGCGCTTCCTGATCTGTATACACAGCGCTCGCTGAGCCCTGTGTATACAGTGATCTAGAAGGCAGGGACACCTGGGAACTGTCTCTGCCTTCTCTCTGGGGTACCCTGCTGTCACTGACAGCAGGCCCCGCGCTCGGCAGCTGCACGATTAGCGTGCAGCTCCAATCTCTGAATGGACGTTCTAAAACGTCTGATCAGAGATAAACAACCACCCATAGGACGTTTATAGTCTATGGGTGGTCATGAAGTGGTTAATCTCTGCACGCTGACATCCAGCTCCAGTGTCCTATGTTGTTCAGACCCTCAGCTACTTATAGTATATAATGTAACTCCCCAAACAGAGGCATACATAGAAGTCATTGGGCCCCATAGCAAGTATCTAAATTGGGCCCATGTTCCATTCATAAACGTTCCTACTACCCATTCCTGGCCCCTCGCTTCTTTAAAGGGGGTGTGTAAAAGGGTTAGGTGTAAAAGTACACCAGGGGGTTGCCTGGCGTAGGCTGTGACTTTTGTGCGACTTTTGCAAACGTCGCACATAGTAAATGAGCACTTTTAGCTCTTAAACATAGACTACCTTGAAAAGTGACGAGGATCATGAAATGTTGCAGAAAATCTTGCAGTTGCCATAACTTGTGAATTTTTAGACCACAAAACGTACATATTTAATATGATAAATGACCCCCTTAGACCATAGCACAATAACACATGACATCAGACCGGACCACCCCATGTATACAGACCTTAGCGCAAACTCCCCCTCTTTATAAACTCCAGAACAGACCCCAAATAACAACATCCCTGTATACAGACTCCACCAGGCCAGACCACCCCCTGTATACACACCTAGACCAAATCCCCCTCTATACAGACTCCAGATAATGTTCCTGTATGAAGACTCCAGGCCAGACCACCCCCTGTATACAGACCCTAAGGCCCCTTTCACACGGGCGAGAATTCCGTGTGGGTGCAATGCGTTTACCCGCACTGAATCCGGACACATTTACTCCAATGGGGCTGTGCACATGAGCGGTGATTTTCACGCATCACTTGTGCGTTAAGTGAAAATCGCAGCATGCGCTATATTGTGCGTTTTTCACGCAACGCAGGCCCTATAGAAGTGAATAGGGCTGCGTGAAAATCGCAAGCAAGTGTGGATACGGTGCAAATTTCACGCATGGTTTCTAGGTGATGATCGGGATGGGGACCCGATCTTTATTATTTTCCCTTATAACATGGTTATAAGGGAAAATAATAGCATTCTTAATACAAAAGGCTAAGTAAATTAGGGATGGAGGGGTGAAAAAATAATAATTAAACTCACCTCATACACTTGTTCGCGCAGCCCGGCTTGTCTTCTTTCTTCTTCTTTGAGGACCTGGGAGGAAAAGGACCTTTGGTGACATCACTGCACTCATCACATGGTCCATCATGTAATTTATTTGCGCATACACTTAAAAAAACTGAGCTGCTGTACGTGTGACATAATTGCAAGCATATATACCATTCAATATGATGAAGGCGAGCAGCAAGGGATGGGGAAGTGGCCGTGCTGCTGATGGAGCACGCAGAGGCCGTGGCCCTGGGCGCGGTGAAACTGTGCCTGCTCGCAGGGCACAAGAAACACACTCCTCCACGATACCTAGCTTCATGTCCCAGTTTGCAGGGCGGCGCAGGACACCACTCTTGAAGTCACACCAGTGCGAGCAGGTGGTCGGTTGGATTGCAGCAGATAATGCTTCCAGTCGGTTAAGCACCACCCTGTTTTCCACAAAGTCCAGTCTCAGTAGCCAAGAGTCTGGTCAACAGAATCCTCACCCTGATCCTCCTTCCTCCCACCATGGAGAGTCTTTGCAAACAAGTGATCCCACACGCGGATATTCTGAGGAGCTCTTTTCAGGGCCATTCCTTAATTTGGGCCTCTCGCCAGGCCCACTTGAAGAGGGACATGAGGAGATCTTGTGCCCTAATTCCCAAACTCTTGAGCATCCACAGTCAGAAGAAGATGGCGGTGGGGAATGGCAACTAGTTTTTCACGAAGTGGATGATGATGATGAGACACACACAGTTGCCAATAAGTCAACGGCAATTAGTGTCTCAAGAGGTTGATGATGAGGATGAGACACAGTTGTCAATAAGTAAGGTTGTTGTTAGGTCAACAAGTCATGAGGATGACCAGAGTGAGGAAGTGGAAGAGGAGGTGGTGGACGATGAAATTACTGACCCAACCTGGGAAGGTGGCAAGCCGAGCGAGGACAGTAGTACGGAGGGGGAGGGATCTGCAGCACCACAACAGGCTGTAAGAGGCAGTGGGTTGGCAAAAGGAAGAAGGCGGGCCACACCTAACAGTCCCAACTGTTCCCCGGAGCACCCCCTTGCGGAAATCTCCCTTGCCAAGGGGTAGCTGTTCCGCAGTCTGGTGCATTTTTGATGAAAGTGCGGATGATAAAAGAATTGTCATTTGCAACCCTGTGCCGTACCAAAATGAGCAGGGGTGTGAACGCTAGTAACCTCACCACCACCAAAATGATCCACCACATGGCATCATAGCACCTTAATAGGAGGGCCGAATGCCTGGGTCCACAATCAGTGTCTGCGGGTCACACCACTGCCTCCTCTTCCCCTGTGTTACGTGCTGGATGCCTCCCGCCCTGCACCTGGACTTTCACAAGCACCATCAGCTAGCACATCCACTTCTGTGTCCCGGCGCAGCGTACAGATGTCCATACCCCAGGCCTCTGAACGAAAGCGCAAATACCCACCCACCCACAGGTCATAGCACTAAATGCGCACCTTTCTAAATTGCTGGCCCTGGAAATGTTGCCATTTAGGCTTGTGGATACTGAGGATTTCTGCAGCCTAATGGCGGCGCCCGTCCCTCGTTACTCAGTCCCCAGCCGCCACTATTTTGCCCGGTGTGCTGTCCCCGCCTTACACCAGCATGGGTCCCGTAACATTACCTGTGCCCTGACCAACGCAGTTATTGGGAAGGTCCACTTAACGACTGACACATGGACAAGTGCTTGTGGCCAGGGATGCTCCATTTCCCTAACGGCACACTGGGTGAACGTTGTGGAGGCCGGGAGCGAGTCATACCCTAGGATGGCACAGGTGCTACCGACGCTAAGGATTGTGGGCCCTACTTCCATCAGGATTTCCGCCACCACCTACATTAGGGGCTGCAACCCCTCTCCACTTCCACCGCTCCTGCAACCCCTCTCCACTTCCACCGCTGAATTGTCATCTTGCAGCACCAGTCAGACATCAGTCAGTAGCTGGAAGCAGTGTAGCACTGCAGTGGGGAAGCGGCAACAGACTGTGCTGAAACTAATATGTTTAGGTGACAAACAGCACACCGCTGCAGAGCTGTGGTAGGGTATCCAGGGACCAGACTGAGCTGTGGCTCTCGACACTCAACCTACAACCAGGCATGGTTGTGTCTGATAATGGCCGTAACTTGGTGGCGGCTTTGGAGCTCGGCAAGCTCACACACATGCCATGCCTAGCCCACGTGTTAAACTTAGTGGTTCAGCGGTTTCTCAAAACCCACCCCAATTTGCCTGAGCTACTGGTGAAGGTGTGCCGCGTGTGTGCCCATTTCCGAAAGTCATCTACAGCTGCCGCCAGCCTGGCAGCACTGCAGCAGCACTTGCAATTGCCAGCTCATTGACTTGACTGTACTGTGCTGGAACTCCACATTCCACATGTTGGCCAGGCTTTGTGAACAGCAGAGGGCAGTAGTGGAATACCAGCTGCAACATGATCGTCACCTTTCCAGTTAGCTTCCGCTCTTCACAAGTGACGAGTGGGCATGGATGTCTGACCTCTGTGAGGTTTTACGCAACTTTGAGGAATCAACACAGATGGTGAGTGGCGATGCCGTTATTATCAGTGTAACCATCCCACTTCTGTGTCTACAGAAACGCTCGCTGCTCACAATGAAGGTGGACGCTTTGCATGTGGAAGAGGTGGAAATGGGGGAAGACAGTACACAGGGTCATAGCCAGACCACCATCATTTCGTCTTCTCAGCGCAAATTGGATGATGAAGAGGAGGAGCAGGAGAAGGTTGCCTCCGCTACAGAGGGTAGTACCAATGGAAGTTTATTTCCATCTGTTCAGCGTGGATGGGCAGAAGAGGATGAGGAGATTGAGAGTCATCCTCCTGATGAGGACAGCGAAGTCTTGTCTGTTGGGACTCTGGCACACATGGTTATGTTATGCTGCCTTTCTCGTAACCCTCGCGTTGTACGCATTTTGACCAACACCGATTACTGATTGTTCACCATTCTCGACCTCCACTACAAAGAGAACTTCTCATCCCTCATTCCTGTGGTGGAGAGGACTAGCAAAATGGTGCAATACCAGAAGGTCCTTGTGGAAAAATTGCTCCAAAAATTTCCAGCTGACAACGCTGTTGGCCGAGTACGTAGTTCCTTGGGCAATCGAGGAGGGGAGACGAGGGGAACACACAGCAGTTCCAACAGAGGCAGGGCAACACTCTCCAAGGCCTGGGACAGTTTCATGACACCCCGCCAGCACCCTCACCCTTATGCGCGGCCTACTGTCACAAGGAGGGAAAAAGTTTGGAAGATGGTGAAGGAGTACGTAGCAGACCGTGTCTGCATCCTCAATGATCCCTCTGTGCATTACAACTATTGGGTGTACAAGCTGGACATGTGGCACGAACTGGCGCTCTACGCCTTGAAGGTGCTGGCATGCCCCATAATAACTGAGAAGCGCCTCCGCCTGTCAACTGAAAATGCTGACCGGTTGACTCTTATCAAAATGAACAAGGCCTGGATTGCCCCTGACTTCTCTATTCCACTAGAGGAAAGAGGCTGAACATAAAAGCACTTTAAAGGGATTCTGTCACAAAGTTTTGGGCTATAGAGATACGGACATGCATGGCTAGATCGCCGCTAGCATGTCCGCAATATATCTGCATGCGCAGTTCTTTCCCTGAGGCTGATGCCAGCACAGGGAAGGAACACTATACCAGCACTGCGCATGCGCGAGCTCGCGCATCGCGAGATTACGGCAATCTATTCGGAGGATATAGGCGGTGCTGGGCTCCTTCACAGGCGGGCGTGGCTGGGCACGGCTGGGCTCCAGGAAGGTTAGTACAGCCCCTTGGACACATACAACACTAATTTACATATCTATAAAATCCTTTTTTAAAGAAATTAAAAGCACACAGCCCTATAGGACAGATATATTGCGGACATGCTAGCGGCGATCTAGCCGTGCATGTCCGTATCTCTAGAGCCCAAAACTTCGTGACAGAATCCCTTTAAATGTGGCTTTTATGGTGTATTGAATACACTGTATTCCCATGCACCCCTTCCACCACAAAAAAAGGTATATGGTTCAATCTTCCTTTTCTCGTCGTCCTCCTCCATCATATCAACATGCTTATTAGGCTGCCCTCGCTCCTAATGTTTTAGAGGGTCAGCTCAGCAGCAGGCCCTCAACCATAATTTTTTCGATGGTCAGCTCAGCAGCAGGCCCTCGCCCATAATTTTTTCCATGGTCAGATCAGCAGCAGACACACTCCCCTAATGTTTTAGAGAGTCAGCTTGGCAGCAGACCCTCACCCCTAATGTTTTAGATGGTCAGATCAGCAGCGGGCCCTCGCCCCTAATGTTTTAGATGGTCAGCTCAGCAGCAGGCCCTCGCCCCTAATGTTTTAGATGGTCAGCTCAGCAGCAGGCCCTCGCCCCTAATGTTTTAGATGGTCAGCTCAGCAGCAGACCCTCACCCCTAATGCTTTAGATGGTCAGATAAGCAGCAGGCCCTCGCCCCTAATGTTTTTGAGGGTCACCAGCAGGCCATAAGTCATAATTTTTCAAGGGTGTGTATGATGCCCTCCTTTATGTGTAATAAAGGGTGTATTAGAGTGCCGGTTCCTTGTAATTTTTGGCAGCCCTTTCACTTAGTGCATAGGCTTTATAGATGTAGGAGTCCGACTACGTGAACAATTGTACTACAATGTGAATGAGGCCCTCCTTTATGTGATATACAGGTTGTATCGGTTGTAATTTTTGGCAGCACTCGCACTTTATATGCAAGTAAATATACCAGAAAGAATGTTTCCTAACAGTTTTTCCTCGATTTTATCTTCGGTTTGGTGCATATTATTGTCAGTCTGTAAAAGTGGCGTACTACTCTGAGAACATCGTTCCCAGCAGCGACCTGGGAGTCCAAGATGCATCCAGACATCCTCCCCATGCTGTTCGAGAACCATTTCAGTGGTGTTTCCATCAATGTCTGACCTTTTACTATGAACCAGACACCCTTCCCTCTTCAGAGCAGGAGGTGCCTGGTTTAATGCTCAGGTTCTCCCATTGACTTCCATTATACTTGGGTGCTCGGTAGAGCACCCGAGCATCCCGAGGTGTTCTACTCGAGCACCCGAACACTTTGGTGCTTGATCAACACTAACCTGCACCCTTTGATAAATTTGTTAAATTACCCCCGTGAGCTAGTTAACTGCAAGTAGCACTGGAGGAGCTCAGTTCATCCAATATCCCACATCTAGTAGCCAGGTGCAATTTGACAGTTTTTAGAAAAATCAACTGTGCCTCGCTCACTAAGGGGGTTTAGCTTAGGCTACTTTCACACTAGCGTTTTTTGCGGATCCGTCATGGATCTGCAAAAACGCTTCCGTTACAATAATACAACCGCAAGCATCTGTCATGAACAGATCCGGTTGTATTATGTTTTCTATAGCCATGACGGATCCGTCTTGAACACCATTGAAAGTCAATGGGGGTCGGATCCGTTTTCTATTGTTCCAGATTGTGTAAGAGAAAACGGATCCGTCGCATTGACTTACATTGTGTGCCAGGATGGATCCGTTTGGCTCCGCTTCGTCAGGGGGACAGCAAAACGCTGCACGCAGTGTTTTGGTCTCCGCCTCCAGCGCGGAATGGAGACGGAACAGAGGCAAACTGATGCTTTCTGAGCGGATCCTTTTCCATTCAGAATGCATTAGGGCAAAACTGATCCGTTTTGGACCGCTTGTGAGAGCCCTGAACGGATCTCACAAACGGAAAGCCAAAACGCCAGTGTGAAAGTAGCCTTAGTGGAAAAGGGGAAAGGGACAATTGTCGCAAAAAATTCTGTTGCAAGGTGAACCAACCAATAGTTGCCATAAACCTAGTTAAAAGTGTCTAGCTGTACACCAAGTTTGTCCTTCAGCCTGATCCACTGGGATAAATGTGTATATCTAGACAGCCTGTCTATGTTTACACCATCTGTAGCAGGGATCTGTCACCTCTGGCACTCCAGCTGTTGTGGAACTACAGTTCCCAGCATGCTCTATTCATTTCTATGGAAGTTCCGAGAACAGCCGAGCAAGTGTGCATGCTGGGAGTTGTAATTTCACAACAGCCGGAGTGCTGGAGGTTGCAGATCCCAGATCTATAGGGATTAGTAAATCTGTTACAAAACGTTCAGTGGCAGCTGAATAAATCCATAGCAGTTAGCTCCCCCTAGTGGTAGATCCAGGCAGCTCTATAGCTGGGCGAATTTTCCTGTTCAGGTCTTTTGCTATGATATCCACTAAAAGCCTCTGCACGAGTTATATAGCAGTACCTGGTATTACAACTGCTTTTCTTTATCTTCCATATGTTATCGCTGTGACAAAATATTACTAAGGCTACTTTCACACTGGCGTTTCACGGATCCGTTTAAAACGCATTTGAAACGGACCTGTCAATAAAATGATTAAACGGAGAGGAACGGAAGCCATTCAGATGGATCCGTACAAACGGATCCGTCTGTAATTAGGATCCGTTTGTCACGTTCGGTTCCGTTTTTGCATACGTTTAGCGGACCTGTTTTGTATTGAGTAGCATCTCAAAGTTTCCCCACCACTTCATGTATTCAGATCCCCAGGGTTTTCATTAGCTTTGAAGCATTTAACCACTTAAGGACCACAGGTTTATACCCCCCTAGTGACCAGGCCCTTTTTTCAAATCGGCACTTCACAACTTTAGCGGTTTATTGCTCGGTCATGCAACTTACCACCCAAATGAATTTTACCTCCTTTTCTTCTCACTAATAGAGCTTTCATTTGGTGGTATTTTATTGCTGCTGACATTTTAACTTTTTTTGTTATTAATCGAAATTTAACGATTTTTTTGCAAAAAAATGACATTTTTCACTTTCAGTTGTAAAATTTTGCAAAAAAAACGACATCCATATATACATTTTTCTCTAAATTTATTGTTCTACATGTCTTTGATAAAAAAAAAAATTTTGGGTAAAAAAAAAAAATGGTTTGGGTAAAAGTTATAGCGTTTACAAACTATGGTACAAAAATGTGAATTTCCGCTTTTTGAAGCAGCTCTGACTTTCTGAGCACCTGTCATGTTTCCTGAGGTCCTACAATGCCCAGACAGTACAAACACCCCACAAATGACACCATTTCGGAAAGTAGACACCCTAAGGTATTCGCTGATGGGCATAGTGAGTTCATAGAACTTTTTATTTTTTGTCACAAGTTAACGGAAAATGATGATTTTTTTATTTTTTATTACAAAGTCTCATATTCCACTAACTTGTGACAAAAAATAAAAACTTCCATGAACTCACTATGCCCATCACGAAATACCTTGGGGTGTCTTCTTTCCAAAATGGGATCACTTGTGGGGTAGTTATACTGCCCTGGCATTTTAGGGGCCCAAATGCGTGCGAAGTAGTTTGAAATCAAAATCTGTAAAAACTGACCAGTGAAATCCTAAAGGTGCTCTTTGGAATGTGGGCCCCTTTGTCCACCTAGGCTGCAAAAAAGTGTCACACATGTGGTATTTCCGTACTCAGGAGAAGTTGGGCAATGTGTTTTGGGGTGTCATTTTACATATACCCATGCTGGGTGAGAGAAATATCTTGGCAAAAGACAACTTTTCCCATTTTTTTTATACAAGGTTGGCATTTGACCAAGATATTTATCTCACCCAGCATGGGTATATGTAAAATGACACCCCAAAACACATTGCCCAACTTCTCCTGAGTACGGCGATACCACATGTGTGACACTTTTTTGCAGCCTAGGTGGGCAAAGGGGCCCACATTCCAAAGAGCACCTTTCGCATTTCAGCGGCCATTTTTTACAGATTCTGATTTCAAACTACTTACCACACATTATGGCGCCTAGAATGCCAGGGCAGTATAACTAACCCACAAGTGACCCCATTTTGGAAAGAAGACACCCCAAGGTATTTCGTGATGGGCATAGTGAGTTCATGGAAGTTTTTATTTTTTGTCACAAGTTAGTGGAATATGAGACTTTGTAAGAAAAGAAAAAAAATAAATAAATCATCATTTTCCGCTAACTTGTGACAAAAAATAAAAAGTTCTAGGAACTCGCCATGCCCCTCACAGAATACCTTGGGGTGTCTTCTTTCCAAAATGGGGTCACTTGTGGGGTAGTTATACTGCTGGCATTCTAGGGGCCCTAATGTGTGGTAAGTAGGTAAATGACCTGTGAAATCCTAAAGGTGCTCTTTGGAATGTGGGCCCCTTTGTCCCCCTAGGCTGCAAAAAAGTGTCACACATGTGGTATCGCTGTATTCAGGAGAAGTTGGGCAATGTGTTTTGGGGTGTCTTTTTACATATACTCATGCTGGGTGAGATAAATATCTCGGTCAAATGCCAACTTTGTATAAAAAAATGGGAAAAGTTGTCTTTTGCCAAGATATTTCTCTCACCCAGCATGGGTATATGTAAAAAGACACCCCAAAACACATTGCCCAACTTCTCCTGAGTACGGTGATACCAGATGTGTGACACTTTTTTGCAGCCTAGGTGGGCAAAGGGGCCCACATTCCAAAGAGCACGTTTCGGATTTCACCGGCCATTTTTTACAGATTTTGATTTCAAACCACTTCTCACGCATTCGGGCCCCTAAAATGCCAGAGCAGTATAACTACCCCACAAGTGACCCCATTTTGGAAAGAAGACACCCCAAGGTATTTCGTGATGGGCATAGTGAGTTCATGGAAGTTTTTATTTTTTGTCACAAGTTAGTGGAATATGAGACTTTGTAAGAAAAGAAAAAAAAAGAAAAAATCATCATTTTCCGCTAACTTGTGACAAAAAATAAAAACTTCCATGAACTCACTATGCCCATCACGAAATACCTTGGGTTGTCTTCTTTCCAAAATGGGATCACTTGTGGGGTAGTTATACTGCCCTGGCATTTTAGGGGCCCAAATGCGTGCGAAGTAGTTTGAAATCAAAATCTGTAAAAACTGACCAGTGAAATCCTAAAGGTGCTCTTTGGAATGTGGGCCCCTTTGTCCACCTAGGCTGCAAAAAAGTGTCACACATGTGGTATTGCCGTACTCAGGAGAAGTTGGGCAATGTGTTTTGGGGTGTCATTTTACATATACCCATGCTGGGTGAGAGAAATATCTTAGCAAAAGACAACTTTTCCCATTTTTTTTATACAAGGTTGGCATTTGACCAAGATATTTATCTCACCCAGCATGGGTATATGTAAAATGACACCCCAAAACACATTGCCCAACTTCTCCTGAGTACGGCGATACCACATGTGTGACACTTTTTTGCAGCCTAGGTGGGCAAAGGGGCCCACATTCCAAAGAGCACCTTTCGCATTTCACCGGCCATTTTTTTACAGATTCTGATTTCAAACTACTTACCACACATTAGGGCGCCTAGAATGCCAGGGCAGTATAACTAACCCACAAGTGACCCCATTTTGGAAAGAAGACACCCCAAGGTATTTCGTGATGGGCATAGTGAGTTCATGGAAGTTTTTATTTTTTGTCACAAGTTAGTGGAATATGAGACTTTGTAAGAAAAGAAAAAAAAAAAATCATCATTTTCCGCTAACTTGTGACAAAAAATAAAAAGTTCTAGGAACTCGCCATGCCCCTCACGGAATACCTTGGGGTGTCTTCTTTCCAAAATGGGGTCACTTGTGGGGTAGTTATACTGCCCTGGCATTCTAGGGGCCCTAATGTGTGGTAAGTAGGTAAATGACCTGTGAAATCCTAAAGGTGCTCTTTGGAATGTGGGCCCCTTTGTCCCCCTAGGCTGCAAAAAAGTGTCACACATGTGGTATCGCTGTATTCAGGAGAAGTTGGGCAATGTGTTTTGGGGTGTCTTTTTACATATACTCATGCTGGGTGAGATAAATATCTCGGTCAAATGCCAACTTTGTATAAAAAAATGGGAAAAGTTGTCTTTTGCCAAGATATTTCTCTCACCCAGCATGGGCATATGTAAAAAGACACCCCAAAACACATTGCCTAACTTCTCCTGAGTACGGTGATACCAGATGTGTGACACTTTTTTGCAGCCTAGGTGGGCAAAGGGGCCCACATTCCAAAGAGCACGTTTCGGATTTCACCGGCCATTTTTTACAGATTTTGATTTCAAACCACTTCTCACGCATTCGGGCCCCTAAAATGCCAGAGCAGTATAACTACCCCACAAGTGACCCCATTTTGGAAAGAAGACACCCCAAGGTATTTCGTGATGGGCATAGTGAGTTCATGGAAGTTTTTATTTTTTGTCACAAGTTAGTGGAATATGAGACTTTGTAATAAAAGAAAAAAAAAGAAAAAATCATCATTTTCCGCTAACTTGTGACAAAAAATAAAAAATTCTAGGAACTCGCCATGCCCCTCACGGAATACCTTGGGGTGTCTTCTTTCCAAAATGGGGTCACTTGTGGGGTAGTCATACTGCCCTGGCATTCTAGGGGCCCTAATGTGTGGTAAGTAGGTAAATGACCTGTGAAATCCTAAAGGTGCTCTTTGGAATGTGGGCCCCTTTGCCCACCTAGGCTGCAAAAAAGTGTCACACATGTGGTATCACCATATTCAGGAGAAGTTGGGCAATGTGTTTTGGGGTGTCTTTTTACATATACTCATGCTGGGTGAGAGAAATATCTCGGCAAAAGACAACTTTTCCCATTTTTTATACAAAGTTGGTATTTGACCAAGATATTTATCTCACCCAGCATGGGTATATGTAAAATGACACCCTAAAACACATTGCCCAACTTCTCCTGAGTACAGCGATACCTGATGTGTGACACTTTTTTGAGGCCTAGATGCGCAAAGGGGCCCACATTCCTTTTATGAGGGCATTTTTAGACATTTGCATCCCAGACTTCTTCTCACGCTTTAAGGCCCCTAAAATGCCAGGGCAGTATAAATACCCCACATGTGACCCCATTTTGGAAAGAAGACACCCCAAGGTATTCAATGATGGGCATGGCGAGTTCATAGAATTTTTTTTTTTTTGGCACAAGTTAGCGGAAATTGATTTATTTATTTTTTCTCACAAAGTCTCCCTTTCCTCTAACTTGGGACAAAAATTTCAATCTTTCATGGACTCAATATGCCCCTCACGGAATACCTTGGGGTGTCTACTTTCCGAAATGGGGTCACATGTGGGGTATTTATACTGCCCTGGCATTCTAGGGGCCCTAAAGCGTGAGAAGAAGTCTGGAATATAAATGTCTAAAAATTTTTACGCATTTGGATTCCGTGAGGGGTATGGTGAGTTCATGTGAGATTTTATTTTTTTACACAAGTTAGTGGAATATGAGACTTTGTAATAAAAAATATATATATTTCCGCTAACTTGGGCCAAAAAAATGTCTGAATGGAGCCTTACAGGGGGGTGATCAATGACAGGGGGGTGATCAATGACAGGGGGGTGATCAATGACAGGGGGGTGATCAGGGAGTCTATATGGGGTGATCACCCCCCTGTCATTGATCACCCCCCTATAAGGCTCCATTCAGATGTCCGTATGTGTTTTGCGGATCCGATCCATGTTTCCGTGGATCCGTAAAAAACATACGGACATCTGAATGCAGCCTTACAGGGGGGTGATCAATGACAGGGGGGTGATCAATGACAGGGGGGTGATCAGGGAGTCTATATGGGGTGATCACCCCCCTGTCATTGATTACCCCCCTATAAGGCTCCATTCAGATGTCCGTATGTGTTTTGCGGATCCGATCCATGTATCCGTGGATCCGTAAAAAACATACGGACATCTGAATGCAGCCTTACAGGGGGGTGATCAATGACAGGGGGGTGATCAATGACAGGGGGGTGATCAGGGAGTCTATATGGGGTGATCACCCCCGTCATTGATCACCCCACTGTAAGGCTCCATTAAGACGTCCGTATGTGTTTTGCGGATCCGATCCATGTATCAGTGGATCCGTAAAAATCATACGGACCTCTGAATGGAGCCTTACAGGGGGGTGATCAATGACAGGGGGGTGATCAATGACAGGGGGGTGATCAGGGAGTCTATTTGGGGTGATCAGGGGTGATCAGTGGTTCATAAGGGGTTAATAAGTGACAGGGGGGGTGTAGTGTAGTGTAGTGGTGTTTGGTGCTACTTTACTGAGCTGCCTGTGTCCTCTGGTGGTCGATCCAAACAAAAGGGACCACCAGAGGACCAGGTAGCAGGTATATTAGACGCTGTTATCAAAACAGCGTCTAATATACCTGTTAGGGGTTAAAAAAATCACATCTCCAGCCTGCCAGCGAACGATCGCCGCTGGCAGGCTGGAGATCCACTCGCTTACCTTCCGATCCTGTGAGCGCGCGCGCCTGTGTGCGCGCGTTCACAGGAAATCTCGGCTCAAGCGATATGACGCCAATCGGCGTTAGCGTAGCCTGGGGGAGCCGCCGCAATGACGCCTTTCGGCGTTACAGTTGCGGGAAGTGGTTAAATGCTCCGTTGCTATTCTCTTGGGGGCCATCTTGTTGAAATTCCAAGTCGGTCCGGTTTCAGCTCTGATCACGGACCACACCTTTCGGACTCTTGTACACGACTATATGCACTAAAAGATGTCTAGTGTTCGTTAGCGGGCCATATGTCCCGGATCGCCATTGATCGTGCGTACGGGAGTACATAGCATCATGATGCTGTCCATGTTGTGCCGCACACTGGGCTGCATAATTTGCCATGACCCGTTCTCTAGCATGATCTTAAACTCGGGCGTCATTGAGTCCATCAAACTGATTATGCTTAGCCCATAGTTAGGGCTGCGCTAAATCGCCGACTCCGCCCCCTCCAACGCCGAATCAAGTCACCACTAAACTCCTTCCGATGTTCTGCAAAACCTTCCAGAGTGTCGGAAACTACCTCTACAAGGTCCACATAATCATTTTGATTTTGCATACCGGATCTCTGCCTGCTCACCAGGGCTATCAAATTTGGCCGGAAATCTAAGAGCCTCTGTCGAGTGAAGGGATCCGGTAGGGAAACCGGATTGTCCTGAGCCGATGCATGAGGGACAGGAGGGCTGGCCTCAGGAGGTTGTTCAGGCTCCCGAATGCTGCTGGTAGTTCTGTAGGAAAAAAAAAAAGGAAAGAAAAGAATTGTCCTTTAAATACAGCATCCATGTTCTATGCTATGGCTACTTTATACCATTGGGGGCTGTCCAAAACAGGAGAGCCAAACACTCCGCTGTCTCAGACAGCCCCTTAAAATAAATACTTTTTACAGTCCTTAAAAAAATTTACCTTCTTGGTGCCATTGTACGTCGCAGGAACCCCAGGGCCGCCGTATAGATGTATGTAGGCCCTGAGGTTGCTCCGGAGTCACTCGGGGCCTGAACCTCCTTGTTATAGTCCCTTATCAAGCGTTCCCGGATAGATCGCCAAAGCGTGGTAAAGGGCTGCAGATTAGAGAAAACTATGCACGGCCATCAGGCTTGCTATTACATATTTTTATTATTAATTGATCAATTTTTCCATGTACCTATTAATCAATTTATTCCTTACAGGTCTTCTTCACTTTTCACCTTCACTTTCTTTTTTCTCATACACGTTTTGGGCACACTTGTATCCACCATTCTTTTCACTTCCACACTCGTGGTCTTTCCCACGTTATATGCTATCTATCACTTAACCACTTTTTTTTCCCTTAAGGTCCGATATATTTTTTGGATCATAGAATAGGGTCCTCCCACCTTCGTATAACATCATTGTTCATGATTGTTTATTATCAATAACTTGTCTTGTAGGAATTTATATTGATATTATAGTAAGGACATGAGTATATATACTTATTTATTTATGATTATTTTATGTATTGTACATATGATGTGAATCATACATTCATTGCTCAACGCTTGACCCCTAGTGTATATTCATACATGTTTGTGTCCATGCAGATATATATGTGCTTTGCGATGTGTGGCTGTGATTTGACAGGTGGAACGCATATGCGTTCCACCTGCAGATCATGTGACTTCCGGTTTCCGTATATGTATTGTCTGACATGCCCAGGGCCGGCCTTTGGGGTGTGCGGGCTGTGCGGCCGCACAGGGCGCCATAGTAACAGGGGCGCTGGGCGGCCGACAGCTCGCAATGTAATATGCGGCAGGCGAGGCTGAACTTGTGTTCTCCCTCGGGGCGCCCCCTCCATCTCCCCCTCCCCTGTCTGACCTGATTCGTTCCTCCTCCCCTGTGCCTGACCTGCCTGCTGCCCCCGCCGCTGCCAATAAGAAGAGACAGGAGGAGGAGGGGAGGGGCTGTGGCCACTGCGCCACCAATGAAGATAACTGACCTGAAATACAAATACAGGAGGCGGGTGCTGGAATCAAATAGCCGACACCCGACCTCTGTGACAGGGAGCTGCGATCAGCTGCAGTTGAGTTAACCCTTCAGGTGCGGTACCTGAGGGGTTAACTGCCGCTGATCGCAGCTCCCTGTCACAGAGGTCGGGTGTCGGCTATTTGATTCCGGCACCCGCCTCCTGTATTTGTATAAGAAACGTTGGTGGCACAGTGCGCCCCCCCCCCCCCAACACCCCACTATAAGAAACGGTGGCACAGTGCGGCCCCCCCCCCCCAACACCCCAGTATAAGAAACGTTGGTGGCACAGTGCGCCCCCCCCCCAACACCCCAGTATAAGAAACGGTGGCACAGTGCGTCCCCCCCCCCCCAACACCCCAGTATAAGAAACGTTGGTGGCACAGTGCGCCCCCCCCCCCAACACCCCAGTATAAGAAACGGTGGCACAGTGCGGCCCCCCCCCCCCCCAACACCCCAGTATAAGAAACATTGGTGGCACAGTGGGAAGTGCCAGTGAGGGTTAAAAAATAATAAAAAAAAATTAACTCACCTCCTCCAGTTGATCGCATAGCTGTACTTACCACATTTTTTCTGAGCCGCCGCATTTAGATCCCCCCAGGTCTCAAAAAGATCAGAACATATGTCCCTCCAGAGCCGCTGGGTCCGATGATGATCAGCGTGGTGGTGGTCGGAGTGGTCCCATAAAGATGGACGTGCCTCCACCAGTTGGATGAGAAGCTCGTTATCAATGTGAGGGACCCCGAACTCCTCATCTTCTCTGGTGGAGCCTCTGGAACCCTGAAAGAAAAAATTAACTGAAAATCCGAATACAAAATGCAAATTACAACTACTTAATAAAGACTTACACGTCTACGACCGCCACGCACACTCCCGCAAACTCTGGAGGCGACTGGGGGATCCTGGCTGGCGGCTCTAGGTGCAGGTTGCTAAAACAAAAATATTAGGCAAATGGCTATTTGCCGCAATTTGTGTGAGGGGAGGCGGGGCTATACTGCTTATAAGCCGCAGCCTCCTCCTCACCTTACTGGCGTCTCGTTTCTGTGTCACTTCCGGGTGCCTGTACGCACGTGAGTATACGGTCTCTGCCTCTCATCGGCATCGATGTCTACATCACGTCTTCCAGCGGTAAGATCGGGGCCTTGCGGCTTGATTCCTGGGCAGGGGGGGGGAGAGATCGGCACCGACACGCTGCACGTTGTTACCTGCCGGCTTCCATGTGTTCAGAGCCGCGCTCTGCTGCCTTAGGTTGTCCCAGCATGCCATCTGCTGGTCGGCGGTGTTATTACAGCTTACATTTGCCTGTCATGTCTTGATACTACACAACCATAACCAGAATGTATTACAGTGGTAAAAAAATAAAAAGGGGGGGGGGGGGGGAAAGGTGTGTTACAGAAAAAAATTAAAAATAAATATAATAATAAATAAAAAGGGCTTAAAAATGATGAGGAGTGTTTTATATGTATATCCGGTATTGTTACATCATAGGCTATATTCAGTCCCATCAGGCTTATGTCTGGCTGCACAGGGACCTTGGTTGCTTTGCTTTTCCTGATTCATGAATGTAAGTGACTTACTGCGGACTTTCGTCCTCTCAGTTTGACCGGCGGTGTGTCGGCTCCTTTAGGTAAGGGAGCACCACCGCAGCGGAACGTTTCTGCCTGGCAGCATCGGCTCCCCACGCGACAGTCTCTCAGGTTGCAGGAGTCAGCGCGACTCCGCTCTCGACACATTGTAATGTATAGCAGGTCGGGTGTCGGCTATTTGATTCCGGCACCCGCCTCCTGTATTTGTATAAGAAACGTTGGTGGCACAGTGCGCCCCCCCCCCCCCAACACCCCAGTATAAGAAACGGTGGCACAGTGCGGCCCCCCCCCCCAACACCCCAGTATAAGAAACGTTGGTGGCACAGTGCGCCCCCCCCCCCCAACACCCCAGTATAAGAAACGGTGGCACAGTGCGGCCCCCCCCCCCCCAACACCCCAGTATAAGAAACGTTGGTGGCACAGTGCGCCCCCCCCCCCCCAACACCCCAGTATAAGAAACGGTGGCACAGTGCGGCCCCCCCCCCCCAACACCCCAGTATAAGAAACATTGGTGGCACAGTGGGAAGTGCCAGTGAGGGTTAAAAAATAATAAAAAAAAATTAACTCACCTCCTCCAGTTGATCGCATAGCTGCCGGTCTCCTGTTTTCTTCAGGACCTGTGGTGACGTCACTGAGCTCATCACATGACCCATTACCATGGTGATGGATCATGTGATGAGCACAGTGATGTCACCACAGGTCCTTTGACAGGTCATGAAGAAAGAACAGAAGACGATCAATTGGAGGAGGTGAGTTAATTATTTTTTAACCCTCAATGGCACTGCCCACTGCGCCACCAATGTTTATTATATTGAGGGGGGGCGCACTGCGCCACCAATGTTTATTATACTGGGGTGTTGGGGGGGCGCACTGCGCCACCAATGTTTATTATACTGGGGTGTTGGGGGGGGAGCGCACTGCGCCACCAATGTTTATTATATTCCTGGGAGTCCAGTGCACATCTTGCATGATGTATGCAGTCCTGGAACAGCCGTTCCAGGGTGAATTTCTTTGTTCAAGATGTGAGCAAATTACCCGTTTGGAATCGCTAATCGAGTCTCTAAATGGGCAAGTTGCAACACTGAGAGGCATTGACAATTTGCAAAAAAGTTTGCTTCTCACCGAGCAAGCACTCTTTGGGGTAGATGAGGGAGAGGGTGACAGAGAGGAGGCTGAGGAAAGTGAGGTAGCTAGCTGGGTAACATTTAGAAAGCGGGGTAGAGGGAAGAGTGCCAGGGAGGCTAGCCCTGATCTGACACACCCCAACAAGTTTGCACGTTTGGCAGATGAGGGGGATGTCAGTCCAGGGACGGCACTGCCGCAGCCGGACACTTCCTCTGCCAGTCAGGGGAATGTCAGCTCCGGTAAGCAGGGGACCAGGAGAGCAGGGCAGGCCAGACAGGTGCTGGTAGTGGGAGACTCAATTATTAGGGGAACAGATAGGGAAATCTGTCACAAAGACCGTGATCGCCGAACAGTGTGCTGTCTTCCTGGCGCTAGAGTTCGACATATCACGGATCGGGTTGACAGATTACTGGGAGGGGCTGGAGAAGATCCAGCGGTCATGGTCCATATCGGAACCAATGACAAAGTTAGGGGTAGGTGGAGAGTCCTTAAAAATGATTTCAGGGATTTAGGGCAAAAGCTTAGGGCAAGGACCTCAAAGGTAGTATTTTCCGAAATACTACCGGTACCACGGGCCACACAAGAAAGGCAGCGGGAGATTAGGGAAATTAACAAGTGGCTCAAGAACTGGTGTAGAATGGAGGGGTTTGGGTTCCTGGAGAACTGGGCCGACTTCGCTGTCGGCTACAGCCTCTATCGTAGGGACGGGCTGCACCTCAATGGGGAAGGAGCAGCTGTGTTGGGGAAGAAGATGGCTAGAAGGTTGGAGGAGTGTTTAAACTAGGGACTGGGGGGGAGGGTAATTACACTATAGAAGGGGAAGATAGTGCAGATAGAGACCGGGGGCAAGGTAGTGGGACTGGGGGAGAAATGGAAGGAGGGACAAGAACAGTTCAGAAGGAAAGGTGTAGGGTAAAAAATATACATAAACCTCTCATATGTATGTATACTAATGCCAGAAGTCTGACTAATAAAACTGGTGAACTGGAATTAGTGATGTGTGAGGAGGACTATGACATAGTGGGAATAACTGAGACATGGCTGGATGATAGCTATGACTGGGCAGTTAATTTACAAGGTTACAGTCTGTTCAGAAAGGATCGTCAAAACCGGAGAGGTGGAGGGGTCTGCCTTTATGTAAAATCTTGTCTAAAGCCGACACTCCGTGAAGATATAAGTGAGGGACATGAACATGTGGAGTCACTATGGGTAGAGATACATCGAGCTAAAAACAACAATAAATTACTAATAGGAGTCTACTATAAACCACCGAATATACCAGAGTCCACAGAAAATCTACTACTAAACGAGATAGACAAGGCGGCAAATCATAATGAGGTAGTTATTATGGGGGACTTCAACTACCCAGATATAGACTGGGAAACTGAAACTTGTATATCTCATAAAGGAAACAGATTCTTGGCAATAACCAAAGACCATTATCTCTCCCAACTGGTTCAGGACCCGACTAGAGGGACGGCCATACTGGACTTAATATTAACCAATAGACCTGACAGAACAACAGACGTGCAGGTTGGGGGACACCTGGGAAATAGTGACCATAAAGTAATAACCTTCCAATTATCATTCAAAAGAGCGTTTCTACAGGGAGAAACAAAAATACCAAACTTCAAAAAAGCTAAATTTAGCCAACTAAGAGAAGCCATAGGCCTAACTAACTGGGACAAAGTCCTCAAAAATAAAAATACAGCCAAAAAATGGGATATCTTTAAAAACATCCTAAAATCTCATTGTGAGAGGTACATACCGTATGGGAATAAAAGGTTAAGGAACAAAAAGAAACCAATGTGGATAAACAGAACTGTAAAGAAAGCAATAAATGACAAAAAGAAAGCATATAAAACCCTAAAACAGGAGGGTAGCACGGAAGCACTGAAAAACTATAAGGAAAAAAACAGAACATGTAAAAAACAAATAAAAGCGGCCAAACTAGAGACCGAGAGATTAATTGCCAAACAGAGTAAAACTAACCCTAAAATGTTCTTCAATTATATAAATGTTAAAAAGTATAAATCTGAAGGTGTCGGCCCTTTAAAGAGTAATGAGGGGGGAGTCGCAGAGAGCGACGAGGAGAAAGCAAAGCTGTTAAATATATTTTTCTCCTATGTATTCACTGAGGAAAATAAACTGTCAGATGAAATGCTGAATGCTGAAATAAATTCGCCATTAAAAGTGTCCTGTCTGACCCAGAAGAAGTACAACAGCGACTTAAAAAAATCAAAATAGACAAATCGCCAGGACCGGATGGCATACACCCCCGTATCCTAAGGGAATTAAGTAATGTCATAGCCAGACCCTTATTTCTGATATTTGCGGACTCTGTACTGACAGGGAATGTCCCACAGGATTGGCGCATGGCAAATGTGGTGCCAATATTCAAAAAGGGTCCAAAAACAGAGCCTGGAAACTATAGGCCGGTAAGTTTAACATCTGTTGTGGGTAAACTGTTTGAAGGTTTTCTGAGAGATGCTATGTTAGAGCATCTTATGGGAAATAAGCAAATAACGCCATATCAGCATGGCTTCGTGAGGGATCGGTCATGTCAAACTAATTTAATCAGTTTCTATGAGGAGGTAAGTACTAGACTTGACAGCGGCGAATCAATGGATGTCGTGTATCTGGACTTCTCCAAAGCATTTGACACTGTACCTCATAAAAGGTTAGTATATAAAATGAGAATGCTCGGACTCGGAGAAAACGTCTGTAAGTGGGTAAGTAACTGGCTCAATGATAGAAAACAGAGGGTGGTTATTAACGGTACATACTCAGATTGGGTCACTGTCACTAGTGGAGTACCTCAGGGGTCAGTATTGGGCCCTATTCTCTTCAATATATTTATTAATGATCTTGTAGAAGGCTTGCATAGTAAAATATCAATTTTCGCAGATGACACTAAACTGTGTAAAGTAATTAACACTGAAGAGGACAGTATACTACTACAGAGGGATCTGGATAGATTGGAGGCTTGGGCAGATAAGTGGCAGATGAGGTTTAACACTGAGAAATGTAAAGTTATGCACATGGGAAGGAATAATGCAAGTCACCCGTACATACTAAATGGTAAAACACTCGGTAACACTGACATGGAAAAGGATCTAGGAACTTTAATAAACAGCAAACTAAGCTGCAAAAAACAGTGTCAGGCAGCGGCTGCCAAGGCCAATAAGATAATGGGTTGCATCAAAAGGGGCATAGATGCCCGTGATGAGAACATATTCCTACTACTTTACAAATCACTGGTCAGACCACACATGGAGTACTGTGTACAGTTCTGGGCTCCTGTAAACAAGGCAGACATAGCAGAGCTGGAGAGGGTCCAGAGGAGGGCAACTAAAGTAATAACTGGAATGGGGCAACTACAGTACCCTGAAAGATTATCAAAATTAGGGTTATTCACGTTAGAAAAAAGACGACTGAGGGGAGATCTAATTACTATGTATAAATATATCAGGGGTCAGTACAGAGATCTATCCCATCATCTATTTATCCCCAGGACTGTGACTGTGACGAGGGGACATCCTCTGCGTTTGGAGGAAAGAAGGTTTGTACACAAACATAGAAAAGGGTTCTTTACGGTAAGAGCAGTGAGACTATGGAACTCTCTGCCTGAGGAGGTGGTGATGGTGAGTACAATAAAGGAATTCAAGAGGGGCCTGGATGTATTTCTGGAGTGTAATAATATTACAGGCTATAGCTACTAGAGAGGGGTCGTTGATCCAGGGAGTTATTCTGATTGCCTGATTGGAGTCGGGAAGGAATTTTTTATTCCCCTAAAGTGAGGAAAATTGGCTTCTACCTCACAGGGTTTTTTTTGCCTTCCTCTGGATCAACTTGTAGGATGACAGGCCGAACTGGATGGACAAATGTCTTTTTTCGGCCTTATGTACTATGTTACTTATATTGGGGGGGCGCACTGCGCCACCAATGTTTATTATACTGGGGTGTTGGGGGGGGCGCACTGCACCACCAATGTTTATTATATTGGGGGGGCGCACTGCGCACAACGATGGGTTAGGGAAATTTCACAGCAGAGTGCGCATGCGCTGGGAGCCTCGCCGGCGGTTAGGGTAGGGAAAAATTATGGGCCAGTGCACAGGTGCGGTGATCGGATGTTCTCAGCTGGACACCGGCCGACACTGCGCATGCGCTGGGAGCCTCACCAGCGGTTAGGGTAGGGAAAAAGCACTGGCCCGTACGTAATTTTTCCCTTCCCTAACCGCTGGTGAGGCTCCTGGCGCATGCGCACTCTGCTGTGAAACTTCCCTAACCTGTCGTTGTGCGCCTGCGCGGCGCTGCACACCTCCTCACGTCATGTCCGGTGCGACTGGAAGTGACGAGGGTAGGGAAATCTCACGAAGTAGGGAAGTATAACATTACACCGGCCTTTGGGGTGTGTGGGCTGGTAACTACTTGGTTGGATAGTCAGCCAGCCTATGCCATGATGCCAGCAACAAGCAGTGTTTTTTTTTTTTTTGGGGGGGGGGGGGCGCCACAAGGTTAGCTCGCACAGGGCGCCTGAACACCTAAGGCCGGCCCTGGACATGCCTCCATATCGCCCACATCACTCCTACTGCACAGGTGAATGTAATTGTACCTTATTTATCACCCTATATTATGTGATACCCCAACACACAGCTCTTTACCCCTGAGGAAGCCGGATTGCTCCGGCGATACACTTTGGGCGCTTCTCATGCTTCCAGGTCCACTGTACCAGCGGTTCATGTAGGCTTGGCTCTTGATATCTGACCTCATCATGGTCCGTTCCCATTTTTAGTGGTCTTACCTTACTTTACATATTTGCTTTATGTTTTGTATTGGATTTTTATATGCTGGTTTAAAGTGTATGTGCCTATTTTGTGGCAATTCAGTGGACCTGTGTGTGTCGGTTACATATATCATATTGCATACTGCACTTTGTTCTAATTGTATACAATTTTTAATGTGTGTCTGTTGGTGTGTCTAATAAAAACTTTATATACATTTTTAATATTGACCTATTGTCTGATGTGCATTTATGGGGTGGTTCTTGTGACTCTCTCTCGGGTCAGGTGATCTGTTCAATGCGTGGTAACCTGTTTGACTGTTGAAAAAAACATAAAAATATAAATTAGCATGATGTAAGGTTAAGAACAATATAAATGTAGTAAAATACATATAGCTGTACTTACCACATTTTTTCTGAGCCGCCGCATTTAGATCCCCCCAGGTCTCAAAAAGATCAGAACATCTTTCCCTCCAGAGCCGCTGGGTCCGATGATGATCAGCGTGGTGGTGGTCGGAGTGGTCCCATAAAGATGGACGTGCCTCCACCAGTTGGATGAGAAGCTCGTTATCAATGTGAGGGACCCCGAACTCCTCATCTTCTCTGGTGGAGCCTCTGGAACCCTGAAAGAAAAAATTAACTGAAAATCCGAATACAAAATGCAAATTACAACTACTTAATAAAGACTTACACGTCTACGACCGCCACGCACACTCCCGCAAACTCTGGAGGCGACTGGGGGATCCTGGCTGGCGGCTCTAGGTGCAGGTTGCTAAAACAAAAATATTAGGCAAATGGCTATTTGCCGCAATTTGTGTGAGGGGAGGCGGGGCTATACTGCTTATAAGCCGCAGCCTCCTCCTCACCTTACTGGCGTCTCGTTTCTGCGTCACTTCCGGGTGCCTGTACGCACGTGAGTATACGGTCTCTGCCTCTCATCGGCATCGATGTCTACATCACGTCTTCCAGCGGTAAGATCGGGGCCTTGCGGCTTGATTCCTGGGCAGGGGGGGGAGAGATCGGCACCGACACGCTGCACGTTGTTACCTGCCGGCTTCCATGTGTTCAGAGCCGCGCTCTGCTGCCTTAGGTTGTCCCAGCATGCCATCTGCTGGTCGGCGGTGTTATTACAGCTTACATTTGCCTGTCATGTCTTGATACTACACAACCATAACCAGAATGTATTACAGTGGTAAAAAAATAAAAAGGGGGGGGGGGGGGGAAAGGTGTGTTACAGAAAAAAATTAAAAATAAATATAATAATAAATAAAAAGGGCTTAAAAATGATGAGGAGTGTTTTATATGTATATCCGGTATTGTTACATCATAGGCTATATTCAGTCCCATCAGGCTTATGTCTGGCTGCACAGGGACCTTGGTTGCTTTGCTTTTCCTGATTCATGAATGTAAGTGACTTACTGCGGACTTTCGTCCTCTCAGTTTGACCGGCGGTGTGTCGGCTCCTTTAGGTAAGGGAGCACCACCGCAGCGGAACGTTTCTGCCTGGCAGCATCGGCTCCCCACGCGACAGTCTCTCAGGTTGCAGGAGTCAGCGCGACTCCGCTCTCGACACATTGTAATGTATAGCACGGGCTCGTAGTGAAGCAGGGGTGCATGCAAGGCTGTTTTGCTTCTGGTAGGCTCTTGATTCATCTGGTCTGCTGGAGCCTCCATGCAGCAGGTGATAGTGGTTCAAAGAAAAAAAAAAAAAAAAGTGGGAGTATGGGGCAGAAGAAAAAAAATAAATACAAGGGGACTCTTTAAGGTTCCGCAGCGTGTGTCGCAAGGTAATTGCCCATCTTCTCTAGTGGGGTCATCTAAAGCAGTGCGTTACTTATTAATTATTGGGTCAATTGTCTACAGGTTTTACTTTCATATATGCGTCCATAGGTTCGTGGCTCCTTCTATCCACCCGATGCATGGCTTCGTACCAGCAGACGCAGCTATTCTTAGTAGACACATTTAGCATCAGGGTCAAAGTAAGCTATTGTGCATCACGGGAGTAGATTTAAGACTAGGGGGTTGGTACAGTTGCTAATACTCCGTTTTTTAACATGTTCAGCTACGTTCAGTCATTTCATCAGCAAGGTAGCAGTTGCCAGGTACAGTAGCATTGTGGGTGCATACTCACATTCCACTTACAAAGTTGGTTATGGCAAGTCTGTCTGTCGGACAGGTCTCTCAAGTGTCTATTATATCCTCGGTTAGGCTCTAGCCTGTCACGGCCACAGACTCGCTAAAAAACAAAACAAAAACAAATGCCTGTAGTCCTGTCACGACTACAGGCATCAATTCGATACGTCTGTCACGTCTACAGACACGTTAAGTCCTGTCACGACCACAGGATACGGTCCTACACTGTATGCCTCGTCCACTCTAATGTCTCAGTCTACACTCGTTCGGGGCTTGCAAGGCTACTTAGGTCACATTCTATTCTGCTATGTACACATCTTCCCATATTCAGTCACTTCGGTGAAGGGGTGCTCCGCATGCTGGACGGCATCTCGTGTGCTGGTACGGCGGTTCTTGGCACATCGGTGGTCCGTGATACTGGTGAATGGCACAAACTGGTGTTGGGTATTGATCTTCTGCATTAATTATGTTGTGTTTTAGTAGGATGTCTCAAGAATCATTGATGGGCGATACATCATCATCCCATGGGAGCGTGGTGTCACATTCCGCAAGAGACTCCACACCATCATTAAGGTCATGGACTGTGCCCAAGTTGATGGGAGAGTTATCCAAAAGAGGCATTCCATTTCCAGCTTCTGCAAGGAAGACGGAACTGTTCCGTCTTCTGTCTTCAGTTCTGGAGGTCCAAAATCCGCAGGTGGTGTCCATGGACACTATTCAGACCTCGCTTATGCAACTGCATGCGGCCATCAACTCCATGGCGTCATCAATGTTGAACTTTCAGGCCAGGCTAGAGTCGGTCGAGGCAGGCAATACAGCTGCCCGTTTGGGTGCCAGAGTCCGGCAGGTTCTTCTAGCCTCCAGGCTGGTGGGTCAGGTGCTGTACCCCCTATCGCACCGTTCCACTTCGTTCCAGGCAACATTCGACAGGAAATAATTGACGGCAAGGACGTTAACTTAGCGTTCTTACTCATAACAGCTCATGAGGCGCCAGACAACAAGACCACATAGTCTGTGGGGAGGTCTCGGTGGTCCTCAAATCTAAGGACGTGAGGTTCAATAGAAACTCAGCATACCAGAGTTTGTCTTAGCCTTTAGTCTGTACAGGGATGTTGTCTTATCCTGTTAGGGTCCTATCCACATGCAGACTGGGTACAGTATGTTATCAATGGTCTTTCCGCAGGTTTCCATACAGGGCTATTGGCTGTTCTCTTTTTGCAGGTCTCTCCACAAGCAGACCGCGTACCATCACCAGTGCCCAGGCTCGACCAGCTAGTGATGGACTAACGGTTCATCTCGCCACCGCCAGGTCCCTTATGACTAAAGCCCTGTCCTGTAACACCCTGAGGATATATAAGAAGGCATGGACCTCGTTCTGTAATTTTAAGAGAAGCCATTCTTCGGCAGGAGTGGGCAACATCTCTTACCTACTGGCCTTTGCCGCATTTTTTGCCACTCTCACCACAAGCTGTCATTTAGCACTATTAAGTTATACCCGGCTGGGATTCAACATCGTTTGTATCTACGGCATCCTAATCAACCCTCCTTGTTTTCAGCCCATCCAATTAGAATGCTACTGAAGGGTATCCAGAAGGGGTCCGCTGTGGCCCGCCCTACACGACAGCCATGTACAGGGTCAATGTTCAGATTGCTTTCAGATAAACTACGCAAAACCCCTTCAGTAAGCGCACTAGTTTATTGATCAAGACAACCATGTACCTAGCCTTCTACGGCTTCCTCAGACCAGGAGTTCACCTGCGCCACAACATGCAAGAGCTATCTGAGGAAGGATCAGCTGTCATGGGATGGATCATGCTAAGTTCTGACTTTAACGTCCACAAAGACGGCCTGAGCGGGTCAGCTTACAGAGGTTAGATACTTCCCCACTGGTAATAAGTGGTGCCCAGTTATGGCAGTGCAGGAATGGACGCGCTTTACCGAAGCAACCCCAGGGGATGCTCTTCTGCTAAAGCTGGCTTCTGCGCCTTTGAGTTGTCAGAACTTTCTCAAATTCATCCGAATATTATTGAGGAATGTTGGGGTCAGTCCCAGTTCCATCACAGGGCTTTCGTTTTGCATTGGTGCGGCTTCGCCGCCTCCAAGTACAACATCTCAGTGCATGTTATTAAGAAGTTGGGCAGGTGGCAGTCGGCTTGTAATGCACGATATATACCAAATCCGCAGTGTGAAATGTTTAATGCTTTCAGGAATCTGGTATTGTAATTTTGTTAATAACACTATTGCCCTGAGCTATGTTTGTTATTTTTGGCCCCTTTAGCCTACCCTCCAAACAGCAGTCTCGGCATACCCCTACTGCTTAGCATAGTAGGTAGGTAGGTGTACTTATCTTGAGCCGACCCAAATACAAGTTATAGGCAAATGGCTATTTGCTGCATTTGTGTGAGGGGAGGCGCGGCTCACCTTACCGGCGGCTCGTTTCTGGCCCACCCTCCCAAGTCCCCTTTTATTCTAACTACTCAATAGGGTGGGCCCCTTTAGCCTACCCTCCGTACAGCAGTCTCGGCATACCCCTACTGCTTAGCATAGTAGGTAGGTAGGTAAGTAGGCGTACTTATCTTGAGCCGACCCGAATACAAATACAAATACAAATACAAATATATATATATATATATATATATATATATATATATATATATATACTTACTTCTTGACAGCCCCAGTCCGGGCTTGGCTCACCTCACCTCCCCTGGATGATGGCGAGGCCACCACCGGTGAGCCGGCCCCGGCAGGTGAGCCGGCCACAGCTGGAGAGCCGGCAGATGATGATGAAGAAGCCTATAATAAAAGCACATACTGATTAATGCAACGAATCAAACAGTACAAACTCCAAGCATTGATTTTATACTTACCGGCCTCTGAATATGACGGCGCCTTCTGGGTGGGTGTCTCCAATCAATTGGTTGCAGTGAAGACATCTGTACGCAACATAATACCAGACAAAATGCAGATTACGTTAATAAGCTAATAAAAAAATTAAAAAATTAATCCCACAACTGCCATAATCCCCCCAAGTGCCATCAGCCCCCCCAGAGCCAGCAGCCACCCCCAGAGCCAGCAGCTTCCACAGAGCCAACAGCTCCCCCTAGTGCCAGCAGCCCCCCACAGTGCCAGCAGCCAGAGCCAGCAGCCACCACTAGTGCCAGCAACCCCCCTAGTGCCAGCAGCCCCCCACAGTGCCAGCAGCCAGAGCCAGCAGCCACCACTAGTGCCAGCAACCCCCCTAGTGCCAGCAGACCCCCACAGTGCCAGCAGCCAGAGTCAGCAGCCCCCCCTAGTGCCAGCAACCCCCCTCGTGCCAGAAGCCCCCTTAGTACCAGCAGCCGCCGCCAGAGCCAACAGCCCCCCCTAGTGCCAGTAGCCCCCCTAGTGCCAGCAGCCCGGCACAGTGCCAGCAGCCAGAGCCAACAACCCCCCCTAGTGTCAGCAGCCCCCCACAGTGCCAGCAGCCCCCCCCCTAGTGCCAGCAGCCCCCCCTAGTACCAGCAGCCCCCCACAGTGCCAGCAGCCACCGCCAGAGCCAACAACCCCCCCTAGTGCCAGCAGCCCCCCACAGTGCCAGCAGCCTCCCAGAGTCCCAGCAGCCAGAGTCAGCAACCCCCCCCTAGTGCCAGCAGCCCCCCATGCCAGAGCCAGCAGCCCCCCTAGTGCCAGCAGCCCCCCCCACCCCAAGGCCAGCAGCCACCCCCAGGGCCAGCAGCCTCTTTTTTTTAAATACTTACTTTATAGAAGATAAATTGGTGCTTGCCTACCACAGAACTTTATCTTTATTTTAATTTTTTGACGAAGCAAATAAAATTTTTTTAAAAAATAAAAATTAATCCCACAACTGCCATAATCCCCCAAAGTGCCATCAGCACCCCCAGAGACAGCAGCCCCCACAGAGCCAACAGCTCCCCCAGTGCCAGCAGCCCCCGACAGTGCCAGCAGCCAGAGCCAGCAGCCACCACTAGTGCCAGAAGCCCCCCCGCCTAGTGCCAGCAGCCACCGCCAGAGCCAACAGCCCCCCTAGTGCCAGAAGCCCCCCTTGTGCCAGCAGCCCCCTACAGTGCCAACAGCCCCCCACAGTGCTAGCAGACAGAGCCAACAACCCCCCTAGTGCCAGTAGTTCCCCACAGTGCCAGCAGCCAGAGCCAGCAGCGACCCCTAGTGCCAGCAACCCACCCTAGTGCCAGCAGCCACTGCCAGAGCCAACAGCCCCCCAGTGCCAGCAGCCACCCCTAGTGCCAGCAGCCACCCCTAGTGCCAGCAGCCCCCCACAGTGCCAGTGCCATAATCCCCCAAAGTGCCATCAGCACCCCCAGAGACAGCAGCCCCCACAGAGCCAACAGCTCCCCCAGTGCCAGCAGCCCCCGACAGTGCCAGCAGCCAGAGCCAGCAGCCACCACTAGTGCCAGAAGCCCCCCCCCGCCTAGTGCCAGCAGCCACCGCCAGAGCCAACAGCCCCCCTAGTGCCAGAAGCCCCCCTAGTGCCAGCAGCCCCCCACAGTGCCAGCAGCCCCCCACTGTGCTAGCAGACAGAGCCAACAACCCCCCTAGTGCCAGTACTTCCCCACAGTGCCAGCAGCCAGAGCCAGCAGTGACCCCTAGTGCCAGCAACCCACCCTAGTGCCAGCAGCCACTGCCAGAGCCAACAGCCCCCCAGTGCCAGCAGCCACCCCTAGTGCCAGCAGCCCCCCACAGTGCCAGCAGCCCCCCACAGTGCCAGCAGCCACCACCAGAGCCAACAACCCCCCCTAGTGCCAGCAGCCCCCCACAGTGCCAGCAGCCAGAGCCAGCAACCCCCCTAGTGCCAGCAGCCCCCCACAGTCCCAGCAGCCAGAGCCAGCAACCACCCCTAGTGCCAGCAGCCCCCCCAGTGCCAGCAGCCAGAGCCAGCAGCCCCCCTAGTGCCAGCAGCCCCCCCACCCTAGTGCCAGCAGCCACCCCCAGGGCCATCAGCCCCCCCCCCCCCCAGTGATAGATAGATAGATAGATAGATAGAACAGGTAGATAGAATAAAAATAAAGACAGACAAACTTCCAATACTTACCAGTGTTCAGCAAGTCGCTCCTCCAAGACGGCCGACGATGCTGGGAGGGAAAGAAAATTACTGGGCATGTGCACAGACCTGAACGTTTTGAAATGGATCCGTCTCAAAGCGGAGCCAATACAAACGGATCCGTCCCCATTGACTTCAATTGTGATTCTGGATGGATCAGTTTGGCTCCTCATCGTCAGGCGGGCACCAAAACACAGCAAGCCGCGTTTTGGATGTCCGCATCAAAAGCGGAACGGTGACCGAACGCAGCCCAACTGATGCATTCTGAGCGGATCCTTATCCATTCAGAATGCATTGGGGCTGAACTGATCCGTTTGGGGCCGCTTGTGAGAGCCCTTTAAACGGATCTCACAAGCGGACCCAGAAACGCCAGTGTGAAAGTAGCCTTACCCAGTAGTAACTTTGGTAAGGAGATGCAGATCTCAAACAAAAGGTTGTCTAGTGCACAGGGCCGGCCTAGGTTACATATTGGAGGAAGTGTTTTGGCACCCCCACCACTACACCTCCGTTACCTTTATAGGGAATTAAATACAGTAAATTAGTGGCATCAAATGTAAAATGTAACTTAACCCCTTAATGACCAGCCTGTTTTGGGCCTTAGGGTACTTTCACACTAGCTTTTTTATTTTCCGGCATAGAGCTCCGTCCTAGGGGCTCTAAACCGGAAAAGAACTGATCAGGTATATCCCTATGCATTCTGAATGGAGAGTAATCTTCAGTTCAGTCTTTTTTACTTTTCAGGACGGAGATAATACGGCAGCATGCTGCGGTTTTATCTCCGTCCAATATTCTGGAACACTTGCCTGAATGCCGGTCAGCATTTTTTCCCCATTGACATGCATTAATGCCGGATCCGGCCCCGAGTGTTCCGGCAAAACGGATCCGGCATTGCGGTCTGCGCATGCTCAGACCGCAAAAAATGTAAAAAAATAAATAAATGCCGGATCCGTTTTTCCGGATGACACCAAAGAGACGGATCTGGCATTTCAATGCATTTGTCATACGGATCAAGATCCTGATCCGTCTGACAAATGCCATCAGTTTGCATGTGTTTTGACGGATCTGGAAGGCAGTTCCGGCGACGGAACTGCCTGCCGTAATCCTCTGCCGCAAGTGTGAAAGTACCCTTACTGACCAAGCGTTTTTCTTCCTTTTTTCATTGTCACGTTCCAAGAGCTATAACTTTTTTATTTTTCCATCTATATAGCTTTATGAGGGCTTGTTATTTGTGGGGCAAGTTGTAGATTTTAATGGCGCTGTTTTGGGGCACACAAGTTTCTGATTAACTTTTATTAACTCTTTTTGGGAGGGAAATGGGAAAAACAGCAATACTGCTACTGAGTTTTTATGTTATAAATTTGACGGTGTTCATTTCCATATTTTCGGTATAAATAACATAATATCTTTATTCTCTGGGTCATTACGATTGCAGCGATACCAAATACATATAGTTTTCTTTCTGTTTTGTTACTTTTGTTCAATAAAACCCTCTTTTTCAAAAGGAATAGAATCTTTTAGCATCGCCGCTTTCCAAGACCAATCACTTTTTTATTTTACTTTCTATGTAGTTGTGTGGGGGCTTGATTTTTGCGGGACGACTTTTAGTTTTCATTGGTATCATTTTGGAGTAAATGACGCTTTTTGATCACTTGTTATTATGTTTTTTCAGTGGCAACTAAGTATAATTTTTTTTTACAGCGTTCACCGTAGGGTATCATTTACATATTTGTTTGTTGTGGGTCGTTACGGACGCGGCAATACCAAACATATGGGGGGAATTTTTTTTGCAGTTTTTTTCATTTAAAAGTGTATTTTTATTTTTACTGGAATTTTTTTAATTTAATAATTGTGGTTTTTTTTTTACTTTTTTTTAACCGCTTAATAGTCCCACAAGGGGACTATAACATACAACATTCTGATTCATTTTAAAATACAATGCACTATCCCTATAGTGCATTGCATTTTAATGTAAGTGCTATACTAACATTGACCAGCAGGCTGCGCCAGAGCAGCGCAACCTGCTAAAAAGTTCTCAAGGCTGGTTTGGGGCCTACATCAGACTCCAGCCAGCTTTCACACACATCGGCACCCCCTGATCGCATTCGCGGGGTGCCGATGGGAGACAGAGCGAGTCCGCTGCCTCTGTTATCCATTTACATGCGGCGGGCACCATGTAAAGCCAGGATCGGCACTCCTGACGGCCCGGGCTGTTAGAGCAGGACCGTGGCTCTCATGTGAAAATCGGGTCCCCGCTGCACGGGGGACCCGTGCAGCGCTTAGACCGGGCCGCCGTGTGTAATGACCGGCGTCACGCACAGGGAGGAAAAAGGGAAAGCCCTGCCCAAGGGAGAGGAAAAGGTGGTGACCCCTAACTCACCTTGCGGCTGGCACCTGACTGCCTTGACGTCCCTAGACGGGTTCCTCACCCGTGCGGCGATCACGTGCCTAAACCCTGGCTTTCCCTAAAATGAGCCCTAGATAGTGAACGGGCCGGTGGGATCGCTAGTCCGCACCACTGTCACTAAGAGGGAAACACCAGGGAGAGGACAGACAAAACAGACAAACACATACACCCAGGTGGGCGACCACAATAGACCACAAAGGTCCAACAGGGATCCGGAGTGTAGCGTTCTGGACCAACTACCAGAGAACGCAGCAACACAGCTCCAGAGGGTCAGAATAGATGTCCAGGCAGGAAGCTCTATATCTGGCAACCAGAGAAGTGTGAGAGGGGAATATAAGGAGGTTTGGGAGTGCTGGACAAAGAACAGCTGAGGAGAAGGAGCTACGGATCCCTGAGTGAGCCAAAAGGGTTTGCAAAGCAAACCCAGAAAGCTACCATAAGGAAACAGCCCTATCTTACATAGAGCGTGCAGCCAACCGCTGCGACTTCCTGACCCCGGGTATAACGGAGTCAGGCGTGGTTCTTGACACCCTCGTGACAGTACCCCCCTCTCTACGAGGGGCCTCCGGACACTCAGGACCAGGTCTCTCAGGATGAGAGGCATGAAAAACCCGAACTAGCCTGTCGGCGTTTACCTCAGACGCAGGAACCCACATTCTTTCCTCGGGACCGTAACCTCTCCAATGCACCAGATATTGAAGAGAGCGGCGGACCCGACGAGAATGAACAATTTTGGATATCTGAAATTCTAGATACCATCCACGACAACAGGAGGGGGTGGCAGCGGTGACGGTTCTAGAGGTGGAACATATTTTTTGAGTAACAACTTATGAAAAACATTATGAATTTTAAAAGTCTGAGGTAACTCCAGGCGAAAAGCCACGGGGTTGATGATGGCTACAATTTTGTAAGGGCCAATAAACCTAGGACCCAGTTTCCAAGAGGGAACCTTCAATTTAATATTCCTAGTAGACAACCACACATAGTCATTCACTCCTAGGTCCGGACCTGGCGACCGTCTCTTATCAGCCATGCATTTGTATTTACCTCCCATATTTTTCAAGTTAGCTTGCACCTTCTGCCATACCGATGAAAGACATGACGAAAACCGTTCCTCTTCGGGAACCCCAAAAGACCCCCCCTCTTTGAAAGTACAGAATTGGGGATGAAAACCATATGCACCAAGAAATGGTGACTTGCCAGTGGATTCCTGACGACGATTATTTATGGCAAACTCAGCTAACGGTAAATATGATGACCACAACTCTTGGTTTTCAGACACAAAACATCTTAGATATGTCTCAAGGTTTTGGTTGGTACGCTCAGTCTGTCAATTCGACTGAGGATGGAAAGCTGAGGAAAAGGACAAGTGTACCCCCAAACGGGAACAAAAATCTATCCAAAATTTAGAAATAAACTGGGTGCCCCGATCCGAAACAACATCGTAGGGGACCCCGTGAAGCTTCACGATTTCACTGACGAATACCTGATCAAGAGTCTTAGCATTAGGTAGTGCGGGTAACGCAATGAAGTGTACCATTTTGCTAAACCTGTCCACTACTACCAAAATAACTGTTTTACCTGCAGACAAAGGTAAGTCAGTGATAAAATCCATTGACAGATGTGTCCACGGTCTATTGGGAATGACGAGTGGTAATAGAGACCCTGCAGGACGTGTATGTGAAACTTTTGCGCGCGCACAGGTAGAACAAGAAGACACAAAATCCAATACATCCTGACGCAACCTTGGCCACCAAAAACGACGAGACAATAGCTCCAAGGTTTGCCCAGCAAGTGCCGAATTATGATGTTCCTTTAATAATTCGAAACGTAGGTTCAACGGTACAAACAATTTCTCTGAGGGGCAAGAGACCGGGGCGTCCCCCTGGGCCTCTAACACCTTCCCCTCCAGAACAGAGTGTACCGCAGAAACAACCACTCCTCTTTGAAGAATGGGCACCGGATCACTCACATTACCCCCTCCAGGGAAACAACGAGATAGTGCATCAGCCTTGGTATTCTTTGCCCCAGGACGATAGGTAATCACAAAGTTAAACCTGGTAAAAAATAGCGACCACCTAGGCTGTCTAGGGGTGAGACGCTTAGCTGATTCGAGGTACAGAAGATTTTTGTGGTCCGTAATCACAGTGACGGGGTGGACTGCCCCCTCTAAAAAGTGACGCCACTCCTCAAACGCAAGTTTAATAGCTAATAGTTCCCTATTGCCAATATCGTAGTTCTTTTCTGCTGCAGATAGTTTTTTAGAAAAGAAAGCACAAGGACGCCATTTGCCAGGAGACGGACCCTGAGACAGCACCGCCCCCACTCCCACCTCTGACGCATCGACTTCAACAATAAAAGGCTGAGAGACATCAGGTTGGACTAGTACAGGTGCTGAGGTAAACCTCTCTTTTAGAGAGGAAAAAGCAACTTTAGTGGCATCAGACCATTTAGAAAAATCAGTCCCCTTCCTAGTCATGTCAGTAAGGGGTTTTACAATAAGTGAATAATTTTTAATGAATTTCCTATAGAAATTTGCGAAGCCCAAGAACCGTTGTAGTGCTTTGGGGTTCTCAGGAAGATCCCAATCTAAAATTGCCTGGACCTTCCTAGGATCCATATGGAAACCTGAAGCAGATAAAAAATAACCTAGGAATTGTATCTCCTGAATGGCGAAGACACATTTTTCAATTTTAGCATATAATTTATTCGTCCGTAGGACCTGCAGTACTTGTCTGACATACACCTCATGTGTTCTCAGATCAGACGAATAAATTAAAATATCATCTAGGTATATTACCACAAACCTGCCGATTAGATGACTAAAAATGTCATTAACGAAATGTTGAAAGACGGCAGGAGCATTGGTCAGACCGAAAGGCATAACTAGATTTTCATAATGCCCCTCAGGGGTGTTAAAAGCTGTCTTCCACTCATCCCCCTCCTTGATACGAATCAGATTGTAGGCCCCCCTAAGATCAAGTTTGGAGAACCACCTAGCACCCGCATTCTGGTTAAACAGGTCAGGAATGAGAGGAAGAGGGTATGGGTCTCGGATGGTTATCCGATTTAATTCGTGAAAATCTAGGCAAGGACGCAGGCCCCCATCTTTCTTTTTAACGAAGTAAAACCCTGCAGCCACGGGTGAAGAAGAGGGTCTGATGTGTCCCTTAGCCAAGCTCTCGAAGATATAATCTTTCATGGCTTGTCTCTCTGGACCCGAAAGATTATATAACCTGGTCTTGGGTAATTTTGCGCCGGGAATAAGGTTAACCGGGCAATCATAAGGACGATGAGGTGGTAACTTCTGACAACCCTTTTCAGAAAAAACATCCTCAAAATCCGAAATAAATGTAGGTAGGGTAGTTATGGAGGCGACTAAGCAATTGCTATTTAAGAAATTTTCTCTGCACTGCTCACTCCACTCCAATATCTCCCTGGCCAGCCAATCCACCACTGGATTGTGCGCTACCAACCAGGGAAGACCCAGCACTACCGGAGTGGGAAGCCCCTCCAGAACATAACATGAAAGCATCTCGTTATGGTGGTCCCCTACCCGAAGGTGTAAATTATGAACAATGTGGGTGAGGTTTCTCTAAGACAGAGGAGCAGAATCAATAGCGAATATGGGAATAGGTCTCTGTAGCGTACAGATTGACAAACCCATAGTGCGGGCAAAATGGGCATCTATCAAATTTACCCCTGCTCCACTGTCTAGAAAGAAAGAAATAGTCTCCGTCTTATCACCAAAAACAATAACCGCTGGCAACACAAATTGCGATGTACGCATGGAGGAAACGTATACCCCCCGGCTGACATCCTCCACACAGCCTGGGGTTAGTAGTTTTCCGATGGTCTTTTGTTTCTGAGAAAAGAAGGACAGACATTAATGAAATGACCCCTCTCCCCACAAAAAAAAAACAAACCACGCCTACGGCGAGCCTCAGGAGGACGGACCTGACTAGTAGTTCCTCCTAGCTGCATAGGCTCGTCTAAGTCCGTACAGACTAACTGCTGCTTGGGAGGGGTTACCAATTGCTCCGGTTTTTTCAACCTGTCCCTAAGGCGTCTATCTATTCGGATAGAAAGGGACATAACCGCATCAAGGGAAAAGGGGGTCTCATATAATGCAAGCGCATCCTTAACCCTTTCGGATAACCCAGAGCAGAACTGATAACCCAGAGCAGAACTGAGCCGGGTCGTTCCATTGGGTATCCGTAGCCCACCTACGGAATTCAGAACAATACTCCTCTACCGGCCGCTCTCCTTGTAAGAGTCTCCGTAATCTTGATTCAGCCAGTGCGACTCGGTCAGGGTCGTCATATATGAGACCCAAGGCCCCGAAAAACTCATCCACTGACCGAAGAGCCTGGGAATCAGTACGTAAAGAGAACGCCCAGGACTGCGGGTCCCCCTGCAGCAGGGAAATAACAACCCCCACCCGCTGTTCTTCATTACCAGAGGAGTAAGGGCGCAGTTTAAAATATAATTTACAGGCCTCACGGAATGTCAAAAACTTGTCCCTTCCCCCAGAAAATCTGTCAGGGAGAGGGACCTTGGGTTCCGCAACAACCTGGTTACCAGTAGCAACCGCTGGGCTTGCGGTCAGTTGTAATTGCTGCTGTTGCTGGAGGACCGACGCCTTCAATCCTGCCACCTCCAAAGACAGGCCATGAAATTGTTTGGACAGAGCAGCAATTTGATCCATACTGGATTCTAAGTAGGTAAAAAAAAAAAAAAAAAAATTTTTTTTTTTTTACCTACACAAAATAAGGGCCAGATATGATGTAATGACTGGCGTCACGCACAGGGAGGAAAAAGGGAAAGCCCTGCCCAAGGGAGAGGGAAAGGTGGTGACCCCTAACTCACCTTGCGGCTGGCACCTGACTGCCCTGACGTCCCTAGACGGGTTCCTCACCCGTGCGGCGATCACGTGCCTAAACCCTGGCTTTCCCTAAAATAAGCCCTAGATAGTGAACGGGCCGGTGGGATCGCTAGTCCGCACCACTGTCACTAAGAGGGAAACACCAGGGAGAGGACAGACAAAACAGACAAACACATACACCCAGGTGGGCGACAACAGCAGACCACAAAGGTCCAACAGGGATCCGGAGGGTAGCGTTCTGCACCAACTACCAGAGAACGCAGCAACACAGCTCCAGAGGGTCAGAATAGATGTCCAGGCAGGAAGCTCTATATCTGGCAACCAGAGAAGTGTGAGAGGGGAATATAAGGAGGTTTGGGAGTGCTGGACAAAGAACAGCTGAGGAGAAGGAGCTACGGATCCCTGAGTGAGCCAAAAGGGTTTGCAAAGCAAACCCAGAAAGCTACCATAAGGAAACAGCCCTATCTTACATAGAGCGTGCAGCCAACCGCTGCGACTTCCTGACCCCGGGTATAACGAAGTCAGGCGTGGTTCTTGACACCCTCGTGACACCGTGAAAAAACGCGGGCCAAGCCTAAAGCCACTTTTGGGCTAAAAATCTTTTTTTCAGTTGGTCTTTATAAAAAAATATTCAGCCGTTCTGTCACAAAGGGTTCACTGTTCTTTTAGCTGTGTGACTGGTGCTTTCACTTTGTGCCAGACATCCAATTACACTTATCTCTAAATTACTAGTAGCTCAATAATACTTATTTAAGCCACATACTTATCAGTAAGAAAAGAATTGAATTTGTATTAGGTGGCTCAAACCAACACGTATCCACAGTATATGGTGCACTCTCCAATGGCAACACTCTTGCCAATTATAATGTTAAATTAAAAAGAATAAAAATTGGAGGGCACTCACTTATCTGGTTAATGCATGGAATCTTATCACACTTACGAGGTTCAAGATAATTTAATCAAATAGGACCGTATGTACACAACACAGAAAAATGTAAAATTACACAATAAAATTATGCATTAAAAATATATAAAAAACACAAAATAGTAGATTGTATCAATGCTCCACATCACTCCATATTCTTATTTTAAGAGTGTGTGTTCTTCAATACTGTTAATATAGTGCAGCCAATTGCCCAGTTGTAGCAATATGCAATTGGTAGCGTATACTGTGTAAACAATGTATCAACAAAGAGTGAAGTGTGGCACTGTTTCAATCTCACCTATATATACATATTTGAATCAATTGGGTATTCCAAAAAAATACACTTCAATTATGATGTCCCATTCAATTGTCACCTGTAGTATATCAATGTCACTTTGAGGGTAATAAGTATCCTTTGATATTCCATATAAACACCTCCTATTGTTATTAATGTTCTCTCTATGGGACCATAAGCGTCCTTTTCAAATCACAACCATTCACAATGAGTTAATTTTTCATGTGGTTACAGATGCCGACCTCAATTGCCCCGGTTGTGTATATAGGTCATATTGGAATCCATTTTATATGCATTTTGGATACATAGAAGTCTCCTTGTAAATAAAATCAATGAAAGTTCCCCTGTGCCCTTATAGTTCTATTAATATATCATCGCTGTGGTAAATGTTGTAACAAAGTAAATAGTTACGTTACCAATTCCTGTGTATGACCGGAGGAGCTCTGCGCATAGAGCGTGCTTGTATAGCAGCAAGTATGATGTCTTTTATAGTTGCGCTGTTCTCGGGGTCCCACTTGGCGTCCCACGTGTTCTCGGGATGCCGGTATTCTCAACTCTCAATTACTGGTCAGTGCAGGTTACGGAGCTCCTATTAGTTATAAGTAGGTATAATCACATTAGATCCGGTATTTTAAACGCTCTGATGGTGCCATTCGTGCATGTACTGTCTCCTCTCAAGCCCAGACGCGTTTCGGAGCTACGTGCTCCTTCATCACTGGTAGACAGTACATGCTTCGTTCGATCCTTTTAAAGATGGCTCATCAATTAAGAAGGAGGTGCTTATAATAATGTCTAAAGCAATCTATCTTCCAACATATTGTTTTCGACATGGGCATTCTAAGATGTATATTATGTCTGTTGTGTCACAAGTTAAACTATCTTTGATATTATGACATAAAGAGTTTTTTGTCAACCGTTTTTTTTTTTTTTTTTTTTCGGGAAATGGGTTATTTTACAATTATTGCATCTTTCACACCGATCGAAACCCTTCGAAAATAACCAATTTGTCTTTATTCCCACTGTCCTTCTTTTTATAGTGGATGCAATCATTAAACCTAAAATAGGTGTTTAGTATATGTAATTAAAGGGGTGGTGGTTAGTATAGGTCCTAATATTGTATCTCTCAATAAATGATTAGGGATGAGCGAACCCGAACTGTATAGTTCGGGTTTGTACCGAATTTTGGGGTGTCCGTGACACGGACCCGAACCCGAACATTTTCGCAAAAGTCCGGGTTCGGGTTCGGTGTTCGGCGCTTTCTTGGCGCTTTTTGAAAGGCTGCAAAGCAGCCAATCAACAAGCGTCATACTACTTGCCCCAAGAGGCCATCACAGCCATGCCTACTATTGGCATGGCTGTGATTGGCCAGTGCAGCATGTGACCCAGCCTCTATTTAAGCTGGAGTCACGTAGCGCCGCACGTCACTCTGCTATGATCAGTGTAGGGAGAGGTTGCAGCTGCTGCTGTTAGGGAGAGATTAGGCAGGGATTTACTCAGCAAAAACACTTAATTCAGTGATTGATCTACAGCTGTGGATCATTGAACTGCTGCTATTTAATTGCTCACTGTTTTTAGGCTGCCCAGCGCGTTTTTATGTCACTTTTTTCTTGGGTGATCGGCGGCCATTTTGTGTCTTGTGGTGCGCCAGCACAAGCTGCCACCAAGTCCATTTAACAATCAATAGTGTGGTTATTTTTTTGCTATATCCTTCATCAGGGGCTTGGCTGTGCTTGCTATTTTATTGAGGGGTAAAATACAATTGGCCAAAATAGCAGTACCCTAAATCTGGTGTTTCAGCTGTGGCTAGCCAATTGTAATACTGTCTGCTGTCTGCCGAAGCACAGTTTTTGTTCTGGGTTGAATACAATTCCCAACTTAGCAATCCCCTAAATATTTTTTTTCTGCTGTATCAGGCCAAGTTTAAATTGATCCATAAAAGGGTATATTAGATTGAAGGTGCGGATAGTGTCATCCTCAATAACTTCACACGCTACCGTGCATTTCCAAGTTTAAATAATTCTGCCCATAAACGTATACCTGTCACCCAGCGCCTAAATAATAGGCCTAAAATTTATATTCAGCTCAATCTGTGTTTATTGCTGAGGCTGGTCAATTTATTTAGTGTCCGCCAAAGCACAGTTTTTGTTCTGGGTTGAATACAATTCCCAACTTAGCAATCCCCTAAATATTTTGGTCGTGGTGGTGTTAGTGGACCCTCTGGTGCTGGGAGAGGACGTGGCCGTTCTGCCACAGCCACACGTCCTAGTGAACCAACTACCTCAGGTCCCAGTAGCCATCAGAATTTACAGCGATATTTGGTGGGGCCCAATGCCGTTCTATGGATGGTAAGGCCTGAGCAGGTACAGGCATTAGTCAATTGGGTGGCCGACAGTGGATCCAGCACGTTCACATTATCTCCCACCCAGTCTTCTGCAGAAAGCGCACAGATGGCGCATGAAAACCAAGCCCATCAGTCTGTCACATCACCCCCATGCATATCAGGGAAACTGTCTGAGCCTCAAGTTATGCAGCAGTCTTTTATGCTGTTTGAAGACTCTGCTGGCAGGGTTTCCCAAGGGCATCCACCTAGCCCTTCCCCAGGGGTGGAAGAGATAGAATGCACTAACGCACAACCACTTATGTTTCCTAATGATGAGGACATGGGAATACCACCTCAGCACGTCTCTGATGATGACGAAATACAGGTGCCAACTGCTGCGTCTTTCTGCATTGTGTGCAGACTGAACAGGAGGTCAGGGAGGAAGACTGGGTGGAAGACGATGCAGGGGACGATGAGGTCCTAGACCCCACATGGAATGAAGGTCGTGCCACTGACTTTCAGAATTCGGAGGAAGAGGCAGTGGTGAGACCGAGCCAACAGCGTAGCAAAAGAGGGAGCAGTGGGCAAAAGCAGAACACCCGCCGCCAAGAGAGTCCGTCTGCTACTGGCCACCGCCATCTGGGACCCAGCACCCCAAAGGCAGCTTCAAGGAGTTTCCTGGCGTGGCAGTTCTTCAAACAATGTGCTGACGACAAGACCCGAGTGGTTTGCACGCTGTGCCATCAGAGCCTGAAGCGAGGCATTAACGTTCTGAACCTTAGCACAACCTGCATGACCAGGCACCTGCAGTGGAGTAAACACCTTAAAAACAAGGAACTCACTCAGGCTCCCCCTGCTACCTCTTCTGCTGCTGCCGCCTTGGCCTCTTCCTCCGCCTCTGGAGGAACGTTGGCACCTGCCGCCCAGCAAACAGAGGATGTACCACCAACACCACCACCACCTCCGTCACCAAGCATCTCAACCATGTCACATGGCAGCGTTCAGCTCTCCATCTCACAAAGATTTGAGAGAAAGCGTAAATTCCCACCTATCCACCCTCGATCCCTGGCCCTGAATGCCAGCATTTCTAAACTACTGGCCTATGAAATGCTGTCATTTAGGCTGGTGGACACAGACAGCTTCAAACAGCTCATGTCGCTTGCTGTCCCACAGTATGTTGTTCCCAGCCGCCACTACTTCTCCAAAAGAGCCGTGCCTTCCCTGCACAACCAAGTATCCGATAAAATCAAGTGTGCACTGCGCAACGCCATCTGTGGCAAGGTCCACCTAACCACAGATACGTGGACCAGTAAGCACGGCCAGGGACGCTATATCTCCCTAACTGCACACTGGGTAAATGTAGTGGTGGCTGGGCCCCAGGCGAAGAGCTGTTTGGCGCACGTCCTTCCGCCGCCAAGGATCGCAGGGCAACATTCTTTGCCTCCTGTTGCCTCCTCCTCCTACTCGGCTTCCTCCTCCTCTTCTCCCACCTGCTCATTCAGTCAGCCACACACCTTCACCACCAACTTCAGCACAGCCCGGGGTAAACGTCAGCAGGCCATTCTGAAACTCATATGTTTGGGGGACAGGCCCCACACCGCGCAGGAGTTGTGGCGGGGTATAGAACAACAGACCGACGAGTGGTTGATGCCAGTGAGCCTCAAGCCCGGCCTGGTGGTGTGCGATAATGGGCGAAATCTCATTGCAGCTCTGGGACTAGCCGGTTTGACGCACATCCCTTGCCTGGCGCATGTGTTGAATTTGGTGGTGCAGAAGTTCATTCACAACTACCCCGACATGTCAGAGCTGCTGCATAAAGTGCGGGCCGTCTGTGCGCGCTTCCGGCGTTCTCATCCTGCCGCTGCTCGCCTGTCTGCGCTGCAGCGTAACTTCGTCAGGGAAGACTAACCAGATACCTGAGTTAGTCTGGCAGTCCAACCACAACCCAATACTGGACCGTTGAATCTTGGGGCCTGGCTCTGTTCTGTATGTCCCCAGCTGTTGAGTGGGCATCTGCTACTCCTCGCTTCCTTGTGGTTCTCCAGCTTGGAACTGTAGGTACTTGGTGGGAAGAGGCAGACTGCGCTCTGCCCAGATGCCAGCTCTTCCGCTGGGGTAGCCTGTGGGAAGTCCGGCTCTGGAGAAGAGGATAGGGGAGGGCAGAGGCCGACTGCACTCTGCCCAGATGCCAGCGCTTCCACTGGGGTAGCCTGTGGAAAGTCAGCCTCTGGAGAAGAGGATAGGGGAGGGCAGAGGCCGACTGCGCTCTGCCCAGATGCCAGCGCTTCCACTGGGGTGGCCTGTGGAAGTCAGCCTCTGGAGAAGAGGATAGGGGAGGGCAGAGGCCGACTGCGCTCTGCCCAGATGCCAGCTCTTCCGCTGGGATGTGGTCAGGGAATCCTATCCCCAGGACCTTGTTGCAGATCGGCTGTGGAGAGGAGGAATCGCTTACCTCCTCCTCCTGGCATTCCTGCAGGGGTTGGTGGGGATCTGAACCGGCCGTCCAGCATCCCGGTAGGCCTGGTGCAGAGACCGCGGTCCCATCTGCACCATCGGAGTTAGGGGTGCTGTCCCCCTCCTCCTCCTGGTATCCTGCGGAGATGGCTGGAGATCTGGACCGACCGTCCAGCATCTCTGTAGGACTGGTAGAGAGACCTCGGTCCCATCTCCACCTGCCATCTGTGGGTCCTCCCAGGACCAGTCTGTGAGGTCCCTCAACATTTGCGAGTAAGGACCACCTGCGTCCACACCTGGCAACTCCGCTGCTGTTGAGGGTCTGGGCCAGCTGCCCAGATCCCGGTGGAGAGACCTCGGTCCCGTCTCCCCCTGCCTGTTGTGGTTCCTCACAGGACCAGTTTATGAGGACTTCTACCTCTGTAGCTGGTACTGAAGCAGGGGATACTTCAGTCGGGTCTTCCCAGCTGTAGGGTTGTAGGTCTGGGACTGCCACCCAGCTCTCTGGCAGTGTATATTGGGACCGAATTGAGCTGAAGAAGTATTGGTAGTCCTGCTCCAGCTCCCACTCCTTTGTCAATAGAGATGCCAGGTCTTGTCTCACCTCTCTCGCTGTAGCCCAATCATGCATAGCCTCCCTGTAGTCATAGATATCCCAGAACCGGGACCCTCCAGCATCTCCGAACTCCGGTTCTGCGAAGGCCTCAAACAACAGGCCAGGGCCATCAGAATTCTCACCCTCGGGTCTGTCGTGCTCAGCCATCCAGGGGGAGTGCCGAATCACATACCACCAGAGTGCCTGGTAGGCGTCATCTAGCCAAAGCTCCTTCCATACCAGGCTCTCCAGTTCTGTCACTCACTCATTCAGGGGCTTCTCTCCCAGAAGGGGCATTCGCAGGGCCACTCGCATCCGCAACTGCTGTTCCTCACTGGGGAGACACTCGCCCCGCCGCCGCTGGGCATTTTCCAGGGCATCATACCAGACGCCTTTCCGGACTGCATCCCTCCAGTCCGGGTCATCCTCGTAGTGGAACGCTGTTTGAAGACTAGCCGATTCCATCCTGCTGTAGCCAGGGGCGCTGTACGGATACTAGCGTTACCCTCAATTTAGTAAATCCACGAACGGTGTCTCCGAGCTGCTTCTCCTCACACTAGGACGCCATCCCACCGCTTGCCACCAATGTAACGGATCACCTGGCACCCCGACCGGGTACCTCCGTTGAATGAATGCTCCTAGTGCTTTCCGAGGACTCCAAGCACTCCACTTGACACCGTACGCACTGCAGACCCCACGAACTGCCGAAGCTTGGTTGAGGTCTCACCGTCTCCTACCCACCCTGGACCTACGACAAGGCTCCAGGCTCCAGTGGGTGGACCTCTCCTAAAACCAGAGATCAGGAACAGCCCTTAAAAGAGCTAGTAGTTATAGCCAGGGGAGTATACACGTATAGCAATCCCCACACACATGAGACGAGGCTCTATGTTGAAGGTGAAACAGGAACTGACTGTACTTCACGTACAGCCTCTTTTATTCACAAACCAAAAACATAGTACTGCCCACAGGGGTTTGAAATACAACCAATCAGTAATTTACAACACATACAATGTAAGTACAGCCCATCTGGTGTACACGCCTCTAGGGGACCAGAATGAAGACTGTGACATAGGACAGATAAACAGCACTTAGGACACACAGACACAACACATCCCCACAATGCATCATGGTTTCCTCCTCTCTGCCCTGGCGACACCCGAGGCGTAATCCAATTATCTCTCAAGACAAAAGAGAAATCTCCAATACACATGTTCAGACAACAGGACAGACATCACCCTTTAAACACACAATGGGACAATGGCACAATAGAAACACACCCGCATATTCCTCCCAAGCTGACAAGTTACACTTATTATAAATTGTTACAACTTTGTGAGTTTACATTGGCCATACATATAACTTACATTAATTCAAACAGTATAACGTGGGGACAAACCTATCCAAAATTCACTTGAATCGGTTCAGGGGTTTAAAAGTTAGTATATGGCCCATAATCCTGGGGCAAGAGGCCAGCAGCCAGTCCTCTCCAAAACCCAGTGGCGAGGTCGGTTTCGCCACAGTCCCCATGGCCAAAATGGATGCCTAGGACTGTGGCTGACGACTTGGGCCCTGGGAGGGTGTCCGGGAGATCAAAAACTGGATCACCCCCTCCCAGCCAGAGACTCTCACACTTATCCCGATTGATCATGGACCCGGATGCCTCCGAGTAGCGATCCACTTCAGACATCACGTACTCCGCCTCCCCTCTCGAGGATACGAAAATGGTGACATCGTCAGCGTACGCTACTACCCTCAGAGTTGCTTCTGGCGCCGCCCGATCCATCCCGACTCCCGCCAACGGTCCACGATCGATCCGCTTAAGAAAGGGATCAATCGCGAACACGTATAAAAGCGGGCTCAAAGGACAACCCTGGCGGACGCCAGTTCTCAATACGGCTCGGATCTTTACCCTTTGATAGAAGGATCAGAGCTGACCTCCTCATTGACTGAGGCAGAGTGCCCGAGGATAAGCACTCATTGAATACCTCAGTCAAGAGGGGACATAAAGAGTCCTTAAAGGTCTTATAAAACTTGGATGTTAAGCCATCCGGGCCTGGCGACTTCTTCAGAGCTAACCCTTTCACCGCCAGGATAACTTCCTCCTTCCTGATCTCTTCTACCAAACCGTCAAAAGAGAGGTGAGCTCCTGACTCCGGGATGACCCCAGCCAGGAAAGCCGACATCCTGTCCCGATCCAGATCCCTCCTCCCCAAGAGGCACGAGTAAAAGGATCTAACGACTTCCAGGATCCCTGATCTGGACCTGCTCAGAGATCCCGTACTATCGACCAGTCCTGTTATTAACTTACTCTTCACTGACATCTTACAATTTCTGTAGGGGTCAGGCGAGCGGTACCTCCCGAAGTCCCTCTCAAAAACTAAAGATGTGTGCCTATCATACTGGCACCTCTTGAGCAAAGACTTCACCCTGGAGATATCCTCGCGGCTACCACCAGTCGAGACCAGATGCTCGAGTTTCCTCCTCAGACCCTGATACAGGCGGTACCTGTCCAGGGACCTGAGGCTCGAGAGCCGGCGGAAGAACTTTGCAGCCCGATCTTTGAATATCTCCCACCACTCTGACTTAGTATCACAAAGATCCAGTAAAGGTACCTGACTCTGAAGGAAGTCCTCAAAGGATTGTCTCACCTCTGCTTCCTCCAAGACACCCGAATTCAGCTTCCAATAACCTCTTCCCATTTGGGGGGATTCTGAAATATTCAGAGAAAACATAATCAAACAGTGATCAGAGAATTCCACCTCCACAACCCTTAAGGGCGAAAAGGTAGCCTCCTCCTTCAAATAAAACCTATCTATTCTAGACCTGACCTGACTACCTCTATAGAAAGTGAAACCCCCGTGGCCTGGGGTATGCCTAATGTGGACATCCTCTAGACGAGCCTCACTAGCTACTCTATTCAGAAAAATACTATCATAAGTCAGCCGGTTTCTGGTGCCTCCCCTGTCTTGGGGCCTTGTGACAGTATTAAAGTCCCCACCAAAAACCACCTGCCGGCTTGTAAAAAGGAAAGGCTTAATCCTCATAAAGAGACATTTCCTGTCCCACCTGGACTGGGGTCCGTAGATATTAATCAGGCGCAGTTCCTGTCCCTTCATGAGGACATCCAAGATCAAACACCTCCCCATTTCTAATTCAATTACTCGTCGGCATTCTACCGGTGCGGTAAAAAGGACCGCCACTCCGCTATACGGCTCAGCCGCAAGAGACCAGTAGGAGGGCCCTGGTCTCCACACCCTCTTGGCTTTATAAATCGCTGCCAAATCTGGCAGCCTGGTCTCTTGCAAAAACAAAATGTCAGCTTCAACACGGCTGAGAAAATCGAAGGCTGTGAAACGAGCCGCATCCGACTTAATGCTGGCGACATTAATGGTCGCCAGAGTCAGCAGAGCGGGTACCGCCATAAAGAGTAGTTAAATTAGACGGCCTTCTTCCCATCCTTCTTCCCCCTCCCGGGGCTGCCTTCTAGAGCAGCACGACCTCTCTTGAGGGAGATAGTGGTATCCATCTCTGCCACCACCACCTCCCTCTGCGCACCACTCCTGGCTTTCTCAGTCTCAGGGCCTGGTTTTGCCACCCCTCCTGAGGACCTTGCATCTCCACCAGAGGGGGGCGCGGGGCCCCCTGAAGGCCCTCCCTCCTTCGCCCCCGGCCCCTCACCTTCAACCTCCTCCTCAGCAGAGGAGGCAGAGGTCTCATCCAAGATGAGGTACCGGTTGGAGAGCTCCAGAGGGGAGCCGGTTACACCTTCCCTGGCAACTTTGGTCGGGCTAGATCTTTTTTTTTTAGTACGCTGTTTCCGTCTACTTTGGGACTCTGCCCCACTACCCTCTGCAGAACTTTCGTAGTGCGAGGACAGAGTCTCTTCGGCCCGATCCAGTCTCTCAATCTCCTCCTCCAGCTCGCTGCCCCCTAGGGTCTCGGATTCAGGAGGGGCAGTCGTTTGGGAAGGAGCGGGCATCACCCCAGGACGGGGTTCCTCCCCCTCCCTCTCTGCCTGACTCCTCTCTCCGCCTCTGCCGGGACGGGTTGTTCCGGTTCCTCACGGACCCCTTAACTCCACTGCCTTTGCCAGTACCCGCCTCAGCCGAAGGGACCTCCCGGCCCGCTCCTGCATGAGCTCGGGCCGCATTGGCCTCAGAGAGAGGACAGCGACTGAAGGGGTGCCCGAGCTCCCCACACAGGTTGCATCTAATCTCCTCACAAGATGCAGCAAGATGACCTGTCCCCCCACACAACGCGCACTTCTGCACTTGGCAGCTGGCGCTGAAGTGTGTGGGGCTGCCGCACTTGTGACAGAGCTTAGGCTGCCCCCTGTAGAAAACCAAGATCCTGTCTCGGCCGATAAAGGCAGATGATGGAATGTGGGAAACTGTACTACCCAGACGCTTAAGCTTGATATTAAACGTCCAGGCACCCGACCAAATGCCAAACTTCCAGGTTTTTAGCTGGTATTCCCTGGACCTCTCCGTACCTTCCCAGCCAGGTCATGATGTCAATACAAGAGAGCGACTCGTTACGGGTCAGCACGGTCACTCTCTTGACCTCACTCTGGCAGGTTATCGCTTTTGCAACGAAACCACGCAAGTCCGGCATGTTCTTCACCAGCTCATATCCGGACCAGAAGAGCTCAAGCCCCTCCGGCCGGACAAAGCTGATGTCAAACTCCTTGGAGCCAAAAGGATGGATCAAGGCAAAGATGTCGGTTGCCTTGAAACCCATCCCAAGCAGGAGCTCCACTACCCTCTTTCTAGTAGGGCAAGCTTCATCGCTACTCCACTTGAGACAGACCACATTCCGTCTGGCTCCAGGGCCGGTTGTGGGTGAAGACCAGGCGGTCTCGCCCCCGTTCTGTTCTCGGAAGGTCCGAACGCCATGTCTGTTGAACCAGAATGAACATTCCACCTTCTCTCCCTCTACGGAAAAGGAGCTCTCCCCCTTTTTGAGGGCCTCCAGCAGTCGCCGCTGCAAGTCACCATTACCAGACTCTGAGAGCGAGGAAGCCAAAGAAGTCAGCCCCTCCCCCCCTACAGCCGCAGCCACACTGGCATAACTTCTGCCAGGCGCCACGGACGCAGGAGGGGCAGCAGAACCGCCCCCCCCTACCTGTCACAAGTGTCGCACCAGATCCCCCCGAGGGGGGCACGCAGGGAGGGCCCGCCACTTTTTCAGCGGCAGGACCAACCCCCGCATCCACCCCCCCACCAGGACCCCGAACGACCCCTGAATTTTCACCTGCCCCCAAACACACAGCTGGGCCAGCTGGGGCAATGACATTAACATTTCTCTTTTTATACACATCCGCCTCCGCCTCAGTGGTCCCTACCACCACATCCTCGGCTTCATAGGCGTTTTCATGGTGGACCGCGACCTCTGCCACTATCCTCCCCATCCCCCCCCTTCTGAGGAGGACAGAGAGGACGCGGCGACGTCCATCGCCCTGTACACCCTATGTACTGTCCTTGCAACTTCTTTTGCTTTATTTATTTTAATGTTCACACAACGTCCTTCTGCATTGCTTGTATCCATAACAACTTCACTGGGGCTCCCTCTCCCCAGAGGATTTGGCTGGAGCAGGCGCCCTGTGGCACTACTGCCCCCAGCCATGCCAGCCCAACACAAGGTAGCAGCCACGGCTGCAGGAGCCCTGCCCCCCCCATCCCCGCCCATGGACACGCCCCCAGGCACTCCCAGGGGCATGTCCGCAGAATCCCCCACCGCCCAGGCCCGGCCCCCCCCCCCCCGGCAAAATGACACCAGCAGGGGAAGGAGCAAAGAGCGCATGAGCAGCAGAAGAGGCTGGGGCAGAGAAGGAAGCAGCAGAACCCCCGGCACCCGCCACCCCGCACATGGTGACGGATGCATGGACCCCGCCCCCCTTGCCCACAGACACGCCTCCAGGTACACCCAGAGGCGCGATCGCAGATGTTCCCCCCGCCCCGGCCCCGACCCCCTCCACCGCCGATGCACTAACACAGGCGGAGGGGGCGGCGGGAGACACAGGCGCACGGGGTCCAACGGGGGCAGAGGAAGCAAAGACCACACCACCATCCAAGGCAGGAGGGGCGGCGACCAAATCATCACACTGCCGCACCCCCACCAAACATTTATCTAGCATCCCGGTGGAGGCAGCGGCGGTGGGCGGGGCCACACGCGATGCAGCCACGCCCCCCCTCCTCTCGCTATCGGCACCAGCTTGTGCGGCATTTCAGCCACTCCCACCTTGCCGCCCCTGCTACTGCAAACAGGGTCGGCGTCCGACGCCATCTTTTTCTCACGGATTAAATAACTTTTTGCTACATTCTCTCTATTCTCCCCACTCCCACGCTCTGGTTCCACTGTAGAAACCAGGCTAGGGGGGATAGTGGGGTTAGCCCCCTGAGCCGACTTTGCAGCCGGTCCAGAGGGCAGTGGATAGGACACATACACCCAGTTCACTTCTTTGCTTGCCTCTTTTTGTTTCTTCTTTGCGTCTTTTTGTTTCTGTCTCTTTTTCTTTTTTGCAGGTTCATCCTCCAACAATTCATCCCCGAAAACAAGCCCGTCTACATGACCCCGGGGGGACTCTAGGGAACGTATCTGTTCCATCAACTGTCCCCCTACCCCACTGCTCTCGCTGCCCTCCTCCACATCTGAGCTAGTAGGGGGGAGACGGACCTGCTCGGGCCGGATCCCAGAATCCGCCGGTCCCACAGACTGTCCCCCCAGGCTCACTATGGTCTCATCTTCATCTGAAGAAACCTTTTTCAGGTTCATCTCTGCGAATCTCTTTTTATTCTTCAATTTTTCCTCAAATGGGCCACTATTTCTCAGTATGTCAGCCCTCTTATTCTCCATCTCCCTTATGTCAACCTTCAGGGTCCTTATTTTCGCCGCTATTTCAGGCCTTTTCGCCTTAGAGGCCCTGTTAGATTTTTGCCTTTTATCCTTTATAACTTGCTGGAGTTTGTTTAAGGCCTTACCAGCTTCTTTGTACTCCCGGAGGTGGGCTGCAATACGGGAGCTATATTGGACCACCGACTCCCTGGGCTTCATAGTACCCCAGTCGGCCTCCACCAAACCCGACCCACCTCCAGGGGCACCCCGCATACCTTTAGGAGGGTTATCGTCCACCCTCCTGGACTTGCCGGCGATGTTTACGGCTTCGCCCCTGGGGGCCGCAGGGGACACTTCCACATGACCCCTGCTTGATCTTCTGACCCCCGGAGCGGAAGATGGAGCAAAGGCCGGTAATTCACCTCCCCTACTCCCCGCCGGCCTACCCCGGGAAGCAGGATCCTGGGCCTTGCCTGAGCGCATGGCCCAGGTCCCTACCAGCTCCCTAGGGAGAGGCAGGGCCTGGGCTGGGGAGAAAGGTGGAAAACCTCCCCACAAGCCTGGTCCCTCCCAGGGGATTAAGGTGATGAAAAATCTCCCTGGGGCCTTAACGAGGTGGAAGTCTCCTGGAGCTGCTGCACACACACCTTCTACCTCAGCTGCAGGAAACAGACACGCCCATGCCTGATTCTCTGCTATGGGACCTCTCTCCTCTGTCTGGGTGCCGGGGCCTTAATATCTGACAATGGACTGTTCCAGTGTTGGGTGACGTGAAGCCTGATTCTCTGCTATGACATGAAGACTGATTCTCTTCTGACATGAAGCCAGATTCTCTGCTATGGGACCTCTCTCCAATTGATATTGGTTAATTTTTATTTATTTTATTTTTATTTTAATTCATTTCCCTATCCACATTTGTTTGCAGGGGATTTAACTACATTTTGCTCCCTTTTGCAGCCCTCTAGCCCTTTCCTGGGCTGTTTTACAGCCTTTTTAGTGCCGAAAAGTTCGGGTCCTGTCACGAGGGTGTGAAGAACCTCCGTTATACCCGGGGTCAGGAAGTCGTAGCGGTTGGCTGCGCGCTCTATGTAAGCTCTATGTTTCCTTATGGTAGCTTTCTGGGTTTGCTTTGCAACCCTTTTTGGCTCACTCAGGGATCCGTAGCTCCTTCTCCTCAGCTGTTCCTTGTCCAGCACTCCCAACCTCCTTATATTCCCCTCTCACACTTCTCTGGTTGCCAGATATAGAGCTTCCTGCCTGGACTTCTATACTGACCCTCTTGAGCTGTGTTGCTGCGTTCTCTGGTTGTTGGTCCAGAACGTTACCCTTCCAGATCCCTGTTGGACCTTTGTGGTCTGCTGTGGTCGCCCATCTGGGTGTATGTGTTTGTCTGTATTGTCTGTCCTCTCCCTGGTGTTTCCCTCTTAGTGTCAGTGGTGCGGACTAGCGATCCCACCGGCCCGTTCACTATCTAGGGCTCATTTTAGGGAAAGCCAGGGTTTAGGCACGTGATCGCCGCACGGGTGAGGAACCCATCTAGGGACGTCAGGGCAGTCAGGTGCCAGCCGCAAGGTGAGTCAGGGGTCACCACCTTTCCCTCTCCCTTGGGCAGGGCTTTCCCTTTTCCCTCCCTGTGCGTGACGACGGTCATTACATTATATCTGGCCCTTATTTTGTGTAGTTAAAAAAAATATATATAATTTTTTACCTACTTAGAATCCAGTATGGATCCAATTGCTGCTGTCAATTTCATGGCCTGTCTTTGGAGGTGGCAGGATTGAAGGCGTCGGTCCTCCAGCAACAGCAGCAATTACAACTGACCGCAAGCCCAGCGGTTGCTACTGGTAACCAGGTTGTTGCGGAACCCAAGGTCCCTCTCCCTGACAGATTTTCTGGGGGAAGGGACAAGTTTTTGACATTCCGTGAGGCCTGTAAATTATATTTTAAACTGCGCCCTTACTCCTCTGGTAATGAAGAACAGCGGGTGGGGGTTGTTATTTCCCTGCTGCAGGGGGACCCGCAGTCCTGGGCGTTCTCTTTACCCACTGATTCCCAGGCTCTTCGGTCAGTGGATGAGTTTTTCAGGGCCTTGGGTCTCATATATGACGACCCTGACTGAGTCGCACTGGCTGAATCAAGATTACGGAGACTCCTACAGGGAGAGCGGTCGATAGAGGAGTATTGCTCTGACTTCCGTAGGTGGGCTACGGATACCCAATGGAACGACCCGGCTCTCAGGAGTCAGTTCTGCTCTGGGTTATCCGAAAGGGTTAAGGATGCGCTTGCATTATATGAGACTCCCTTTTCCCTTGATGCGGTTATGTCCCTTTCTATCCGAATAGATAGACGCCTTAGGGACAGGTAGAAAAAAACGGAGCAATTGGTAACCCCTCCCAAGCAGCAGTTAGTCTGTACGGACTTAGACGAGCCTATGCAGCTAGGAGGAACTACTCGTCAGGTCCGTCCTCCTGAGGCTCGCCGTAGGCGTGGGGTTTGTTTTTTTTGTGGGGAGAGGGGTCATTTCATTAATGTCTGTCCTTCTTTCCTCAGAAACAAAAGACCGTCGGAAAACTACTAACCCCAGGCTGTGTGGAGGATGTCAGCCGGGGGGTATATGTTTCCTCCATACGTACATCGCAATTTGTGTTGCCAGCGGTTATTGTTTTTGGTGTTAAGACGGAGACTATTTCTTTCTTTCTAGACAGTGGAGCAGGGGTAAATTTGATAGATGCCCATTTTGCCCGCACTATGGGTTTGTCTCTCTGTATGCTACAGAGACCTATTCCCATATTCGCTATTGATTCTGCTCCTCTGTCTCAGAGAAACCTCACCCACATTGTTCATAATTTACCCCTTCGGGTAGGGGACCACCATAACGAGATGCTTTCATGTTATGTTCTGGAGGGGCTTCCCACTCCGGTAGTGCTGGGCCTTCCCTGGTTGGTAGCGCACAATCCAGTGGTGGATTGGCAGGCCAGGGAGATATCGGAGTGGAGTGAGCATTGCAGAGAAAATTGCTTAAATAGCAATTGCTTAGTCGCCTCCATAACTACCCTACCTACATTTATTTCGGATTTTGAGGATGTTGTCAGAAGTTACCACCTCACCGTCCTTATGATTGCCCGGTTAACCTTATTCCCGGCGCAAAATTACCCAAGACCAGGTTATATAATCTTTCGGGTCCAGAGAGACAAGCCATGAAAGATTATATCTCCGAGAGCTTGGCTAAGGGACACATCAGACCCTCTTCTTCACCCGTGGCTGCAGGGTTTTTCTTCGTTAAAAAGAAAGATGGGGGCCTGCGTCCTTGCCTAGATTTTCGCGAATTAAATCAGATAACCATCCGAGACCCATACCCTCTTCCTCTCATTCCTGACCTGTTTAACCAGATTGCGGGTGCTAGGTGGTTCTCCAAACTTGATCTTAGGGAGGGCCTACAATCTGATTCGTATCAAGGAGGGGGATCAGTGGAAGACAGCTTTTAACACCCCTGAGGGGCATTATGAAAATCTAGTTATGCCTTTCGGTCGGACCAATGCTCCTGCCGTCTTTCAACATTTCGTTAATGACATTTTTAGTCATCAAATCGGCAGGTTTGTGGTAATATACCTAGATGATATTTTAATTTATTCGTCTGATCTGAGAACACATGAGGTGCATGTCCTACGGACGAATAAATTATATGCTAAAATTGAAAAATGTGTCTTCGCCATTCAGGAGATACAATTCCTAGGTTATTTTTTATCTGCTTCAGGTTTCCGTATGGATCCTAGGAAGGTCCAGGCAATTTTAGATTGGGATCTTCCTGAGAACCTCAAAGCACTGCAACGGTTCTTGGGCTTCGCGAATTTCTATAGGAAATTCATTAAAAATTATTCAGTTATTGTAAAACCCCTTACTGACATGACTAGGAAGGGGACTGATTTTTCTAAATGGTCTGACGCCGCTAAAGTTGCTTTTTCCTCTCTAAAAGAGAGGTTTACCTCAGCACCTGTACTAGTCCAACCTGATGTCTCTCAGCCTTTTATTGTTGAAGTCGATGCGTCAGAGGTGGGAGTGGGGGTGGTGCTGTCTCAGGGTCCGTCTTGGCAAATGGCGTCCTTGTGCTTTCTTTTCTAAAAAACTATCTGCAGCAGAAAAGAACTACGATATTGGCAATAGGGAACTATTAGCTATTAAACTAGCGTTTGAAGAATGGCGTCACTTTTTAGAGGGGGCAGTCCACCCCGTCACTGTGATTACGGACCACAAAAATCTTCTGTACCTCGAATCAGCTAAGCGTCTCACCCCTAGACAAGCTAGGTGGTCGCTATTTTTTTTTACCAGGTTTAACTTTGTTATTACCTATCGTCCTGGGGCAAAGAATACCAAGGCTGATGCACTATCTCGTTGTTTCCCTGGAGGGGGTAATGTGAGTGATCCGGTACCCATTCTTCAAAGAGGAGTGGTTGTTTCTGCGGTACACTCTGCTCTGGAGGGGAAGGTGTTAGAGGCCCAGGGGGACGCCCCGGTCTCTTGCCCCTCAGAGAAATTGTTTGTACCGTTGAACCTGCGTTTCGAATTATTAAAGGAACATCATAATTCGGCACTTGCTGGGCACCCGGGTAGTAAAGCAACCTTGGAGCTGTTGTCTCGTCGTTTTTGGTGGCCAAGGTTGCGTCAGGATGTATTGGATTTTGTGTCTTCGTGTTCTACCTGTGCGCGCGCAAAAGTCTTGCATGCACGTCCTGCAGGGTCTCTATTACCACTCGTCATTCCCAATAGACCATGAACACATCTGTCAATGGATTTTATCACTGACTTACCTTTGTCTGCGGGTAAAACAGTTATTTTGGTAGTAGTGGACAGGTTTAGCAAAATGGTACACTTCATTGCGTTACCCGCACTACCTAATGCTAAGACTCTTGCTCAGGTATTCATCAGTGAAATCGTGAAGATTCACGGGGTCCCTTCCGATGTTGTTTCGGATCGGGGTACCCAGTTTATTTCTAAATTTTGGAAAGCTTTTTGTTCCCGTTTGGGGGTACACTTGTCCTTTTCCTCAGCTTTCCATCCTCAGTCGAATGGACAGACTGAGCGTACCAACCAAAACCTGGAGACATATCTAAGATGTTTTGTGTCTGAAAACCAAGAGTTGTGGTCATCATATTTACCGTTAGCTGAGTTTGCCATAAATAATCGTCGTCAGGAATCTACTGGCAAGTCACCATTTCTTGGTGCATATGGTTTTCATCCCCAATTCTGTACTTTCAAAGAGGGGGGCTCTTCTGGGGTTCCCGAAGAGGAACAGTTTTCGTCATCTCTTTCATCGGTATGGCAGAAGGTGCAAGCTAACTTGAAAAATATGGGAGGTAAATACAAATGCATGGCTGATAAGAGACGGTCGCCAGGTCCGGACCTAGGAGTAAATGACTATGTGTGGTTGTCTACTAGGAATATTAAATTAAAGGTTCCCTCTTGGAAACTGGGTCCTAGGTTCATTTGCCCTTACAAAATTGTAGCCATCATCAACCCCGTGGCTTTTCGCCTGGAGCTACCTCAGACTTTTAAAATCCATAACGTCTTTCATAAGTCGTTACTCAAAAAATATGTTCCACCTCTAGAACCGTCACCGCTGCCACCCCCTCCTGTTGTTGTGGATGGTAATCTAGAGTTTCAGATATCCAAAATTGTTAATTCTCGTCGGGTCCGCCGCTCTCTTCAATATCTGATGCATTGGAGAGGTTACGGTCCCGAGGAAAGAATGTGGGTTCCTGCGTCTGAGGTAAACGCCGACAGGCTAGTTCGGGCTTTTCATGCCTCTCATCCTGAGAGACCTGGTCCTCAGTGTCCGGAGGCCCCTCGTAGAGAGGGGGGTACTGTCACGAGGGTGTCAAGAACCACGCCTGACTCCGTTATACCCGGGGTCAGGAAGTCGCAGCGGTTGGCTGCGCTCTCTATGTAAGATAGGGCTGTTTCCTTATGGTAGCTTTCTGGGTTTGCTTTGCAACCCTTTTTGGCTCACTCAGGGATCCGTAGCTCCTTCTCCTCAGCTGTTCCTTGTCCAGCACTCCCAACCTCCTTATATTCCCCTCTCACACTTCTCTGGTTGCCAGATATAGAGCTTCCTGCCTGGACTTCTATACTGACCCTCTGGAGCTGTGTTGCTGCGTTTTCTGGTTGTTGGTCCAGAACGTTACCCTCCGGATCCCTGTTGGACCTTTGTGGTCTGCTGTGGTCGCCCACCTGGGTGTATGTGTTTGTCTGTATTGTCTGTCCTCTCCCTGGTGTTTCCCTCTTAGTGTCAGTGGTGCGGACTAGCGATCCCACCGGCCCGTTCACTATCTAGGGCTCATTTTAGGGAAAGCCAGGGTTTAGGCACGTGATCGCCGCACGGGTGAGGAACCCGTCTAGGGACGTCAGGGCAGTCAGGTGCCAGCCGCAAGGTGAGTCAGGGGTCACCACCTTTCCCTCTCCCTTGGGCAGGGCTTTCCCTCTTCCCTCCCTGTGTGTGACGCCGGTCATTACAGGTCCCCATTGACTTCAATGGGGTTCGGGTTCGGGACGAAGTTCGGGTCGGGTTCGGATCCCGAACCCGAACATTTCCGGGAAGTTCGGCCGAACTTCTCGAACCCGAACATCCAGGTGTTCGCTCAACTCTATAAATGATGCCAATGTTTTCTGATAATCCACTCAACGGTTCGATGTTGTGAGTGGAAAGGTAATATCATGCGTAAATTATCATCCTGTTTAATGTTCTTCTTATTTGTTATGAAAAAAGAATCCCTAATTATATCTCTAACTTTATTTAATGCTGTCTCTATTGTTTTTTCTGGATATTGTTTATCTAAAAATTGTTGTTTTAATTGGGTAGCTTCGTTTTCAAATTGTTCATTTAATGTACAGTTTCGTTTGAGTCTTCTGAATTGACTAGTGGGAATATTTAATAACCATCTAGGGAGATGACAGCTTGAAAATAAAATGTAACTATTTTTCATGACTGGTTTATAGTAATTATTACATATTAAGCTATGGTTCTTATTCTTGATTTTTAAATCCAGGAACTCTGTAACTTACTTGTATTAGTAGTGAATTTTAAATTTCTCTCATTGTTATTAATTCGTTATAAAAAGTTATTCAGAAGATCTTCTGTATCTTGCCAAATAAATATAATATCGTCTATGTATCGGCGCCATAGTACCAGACTTGTCCCCAGTAATGGGCTGATGTAATCTGCCTCCCATTGTGCCATAAATAAATTGGCATAACTGGGGGCGAATCTGGTACCCTTTCTTGCACATAAAATTCTCATTCATATGAAAAATAATTATGGTCCAAATGTAATTAAAACCTTCTATTATAAAATTATTTTGATCTTGTTTCAGTGAACTATTCGACTGTAATTGCTTAGTCAAGGCCTGCATTCCTTGATTGTGATCTATAATCATGTACAATGAATTAACATCTATTGTGCCGAGTATCCAATTATTTTGGATTTCCAGTGACTCCAAAATGGATATGATATCTGTGGTGTCTTTTATGTAGGATGGAATCTATTTAACAGTGGGTTGTAGTAGTCTATGTATGTATTATGATAGGTTCAAAGATATTGAACCTATGCCAGAGATTATAGGCCTTCCCGGTGGTTTGGTATAGTTCTGTATTTTGAGGATATAGTAAAAAATGGGTAATCTCTTTGGAGTTCCGGTTATATACTTGTATTCATGTTCGTCCTATATCACAATATTTCACCAACTCCTTATAATATTCAATCGTAGGGTCACAATTTAATTTTTTATATGTACATAAATCAGATAACTGCCGTCTACATTCATTATACTTAACGGTGTTCATTATTACGATCGCCCCTCCCTTATCTGCTGGCCTGATTGTGAAATCGCGCTGAGATTGTAGTTGCTTTATGGCATCTGTGGTGAAACCAACCTCGCCACTGGGTGCTGGAGGAGACTGGTTGCCAGCCTCTTGCCCCAGGATTATGGGCCCTCTCATCAGCCCATGCTAAACTTAAACCCCATGGCGATTTGACTGTGTTTGTGGCATCTGAGCGCTGTTTGGATATTAAGCGCTCAGATCCAAGCCATCTGGGGATATGTCAAATGTCTATATTTACCGTAATGGTTGGAACATTGTATATTTGAATAGTGATGTCTCTCCTATTGTCCCCACGTGTGTATTGGCGATTTCCCTTTGTCCTGAGAGATAATTGAATTACTCCTCGGTTGTCTCCAGGAAAGAAGACATTGTTTAAAACTATGTATTCTCCTGCCTGTGATAATTACATCAACCCATTGTGTAAGGTAATTGTATCACAGGCAGAGGGGAGGATTTTGTATGGGAGTGTTTAAACTGTAAAGCTGTAAAGGATTGGCTGCTAGGTCATGTCCTCAGTTCCCAACCAGGTCCACGGGGGTGGTAACCTTGTTGGAAAATGTGTATAAGTCAATGCTTGTGTGTTCAATAAAGAGTTCCTGTTTTACATTCAACATAGAGCCTCGTCTCATGTGTATGGGGATTGCTATACGCTGTATACTCCCCTGGCTATAACTCCTAGCTCTTGTAAGAGCTGTTCCTGCTCTCTGGATTTAGGAGAGGTTCATCCACTGGAGCCTGGAGCCTTGTCGTAAGTCCAGGGAGGGTAGGAAACGGTGAGACCTCAACCAAGCTTCGGCTGTTCGTGGGGTCTGCAGCGCTTACGATGTCAAGTGGAGTGCTTGGAGTCCTCGGGAAGCACTAGGAGCATCATTCGACGGAGGTACCCGGTTGGGGTGCCAGGAGATCTGTTACAGCATCCTTTTCTTGTTTTGATAGATTATTACGAACCAATTAATTATTCAGTTTCCCTATAACTAATTCAATATTCCTCTGGAATGTAATCTCGTATCCGGTCTCTTGTTTAGGATATTTCTTAGATTTTTCTTTTAAATCTGTGTTTATATGTGATTAAATCCTAGATTTCTCGTAATATTGGGTTTTTCATATAGTATTTCTTTAAGCATATTTTTCTAACAAATTTCTCTATCCCAATATAGGTAGTGAATTTATCTGATGTGGTTGTGGGTGAAAATTTTAAACCTTTGTTCAAAAGGCTGATCTGTGCAGAAGTTAATTGTATTTCACTAAGGTTCACTAACGAATTTTCCTCTATGGTCATGCTCTGTGTTGTCTGTGTATATTTCTTCTTCGAAAGTCCTCCCCGTCGTATCTTTTTACATGTGATTGTGCATTGTTTGTTGTCATTGTTTTGTAATTCTCTTCTTGATAGTGATTTCTGTAAATATTTGGAATATGGCCATATAGCACTGGGAAATATTTAAGGGAATTTTAATGTGGATTCTTTATCTTTTATGTTTGGAGATGCATCATCCCAAGTTGATGTTAGGAGGAGGGATTATGTCCATATATACATTTATGACATTTCTAAATATAAGTTGATATATGTTAAATCTGCTGGGGATGCTTTAAAATGTAAAAACGCATAAAAAATGCACAATTAACGCAGGTGCGTTTTCTGGAATATGTACTCACAGTTTATGAAGAAAACTGCATATGATATGGTGTCCTATTTGGAGTTAGTAGTGATGTTTTATATATGTAAAATGTATGTGGGAATTACATACTAAGGAAAATACATTGCAACTATTCCATAAATTGCATTAGACACTATTATAAGCACCTCCTTCTTAATTGATGAGCTATCTTCCAAAGGATCGAACAAAGCATGTACTGTCTACCAGTGATAAAGGAGCACGTAGCTCCGAAACGCGTCTTGGCTTGAGAGGAGACAGTACATGCAGGAATGGCACCATTAGAGCATTTAACATACCGGATCTAATGTGATTATACCTATTTACAACTAATAGGAGCTCCGTAACCTGCACTGACCAGCAATTGAGAGTTGAGAATACCGGCATCCCGAGAACACGTGGGACGCCACGTGGGACCCCGAGAACAGCGCAACTACAAAAGACATCATACTTGCTGCGATACAAGCATGCTGTATGCGCAGAGCTCCTCCAGTCATACACAGGAATTGGTAACGTAACTATTTACTTTGTCACAACATTTACCACAGCGATGATATATTAATAGAACTGTAAGGGCACAGGGGAACTTTCATTGATTTTATTTACAATTGATTCCAATATGACCTATATACACAACTGACGCAATTGAGGTCGGTATCTGTAACCACATGAAAAATTAACTCATTGTGGATGGTTGTGATTTGAAAAGGACGCTTATGGTCCCATAGAGAGGACATTAATAACAATAGGAGGTGTTTATATGGAATATTAAAGGATACTTATTACCCTCAAAGTGACATTGATATACTACAGGTGACAATTGAATGGGACATCATAATTGAAGTGTATTTTTTTGGAATACCCAATTGATTCAAATATGTATATATAGGTGAGAGTGAAACAGTGCCACACTTCACTCTTTGTTGATACATTGTTTACACAGTATACGTTACCAATTGCATATTGCTACAAATGGGCAATTGGCCGCACTATATTAACAGTATTGAAGAACACACACTCTTAAAATAACAATATGGAGTGATGTGGAGCATTGATACAATCTACTATTTTGTGTTTTTATACATTTTTACTGCATAATTTTATTGTGTATTTTAAAAATTTTCTGTTGTGTACATGCTGTCCTATTTGATTAAAGTATCTTGAACCTCTTAAGTGTGATAAGATTCTATGCATGAACCAGATAAGTGAGTGCCCTCCAATTTTTATTATTTTTATTTTTACAAGATAAGAATTGAGCTGTAATGAGTGTTTTTAATGTCAGAGATCAGAGATAAGGAGCCGTCGGCCAAGCTGCCTGACGGAACAGAGTAAAAATACAGATCCTGCTCGAGCCAATCTCAAAGCTGCACAGAAAAAAAGATTTTTAGCCCAAAATGATTACAATGCAATAATAAAAAATTGCCCCCAAAGGTGTACATAGCTTGTCGGGGGGTAATAATTAAATTAAGAATTATTAATTATGGTCATAAAAATAATTAACCATAAAAATTATTTTTTTATAAAATTTGTCATAAATTCTTAAAATCATGACCTGGTGAATTGTATACAACCTAATTGATACAATTCACATCTGAGTCCGACTATTTCCTCAGATAAATAAGTTCTTTTTGACGTGAGATGACGTTAATGATAAAATGTAGTTCTGCATTATACAATAATATACAGGTATTATAAAAATATGCAGATTTATTGGTTACAAGGTTATAAACATATATACAGTACAGACCAAAAGTTTGGACACACCTTCTCATTCAAAGAGTTTTCTTTATTTTCATGACTATGAAAATTGTAGATTCACACTGAAGGCATCAAAACTATGAATTAACACATGTGGAATTATATACAAAACAAACAAGTGTGAAACAACTGAAAATATGTCATATTCTAGGTTCTTCAAAGTAGCCACCTTTTGCTTTGATTACTGCTTTGCACACTCTTGGCATTCTCTTGATGAGCTTCAAGAGGTAGTCCCCTGAAATGGTCTTCCAACAGTCTTGAAGGAGTTCCCAGAGATGCTTAGCACTTGTTGGCCCTTTTGCCTTCACTCTGCGGTCCAGCTTACCCCAAACTATCTCGATTGGGTTCAGGTCCGGTGACTGTGGAGGCCAGGTCATCTGGCGCAGCACCCCATCACTCTCCTTCATGGTCAAATAGCCCTTACTTTCAAAGTTTTCCCAATTTTTCGGCTGACTGACTGACCTTCATTTCTTAAAGTAATGATGGCCACTCGTTTTTCTTTACTTAGCTGCTTTTTTCTTGCCATAATACAAATTCTAACAGTCTATTCAGTAGGACTATAAGCTGTGTTTCCACCTGACTTCTCCTCAACGCAACTGATTGTCCCAACCCCATTTATAAGGCAAGAAATCCCACTTATTGAACCTGACAGGGAACACCTGTGAAGGGAAAACCATTTCAGGGGACTACCTCTTGAAGCTCATCAAGAGAATGCCAAGAGTGTGCAAAGCAGTAATCTGGTGGCTACTTTGAAGAACCTAGAATATGACATATTTTCAGTTGTTTCACACTTGTTTGTTATGTATATAATTCCACATGTGTTAATTCATAGTTTTGATGCCTTCAGTGTGAATCTACAATTTTCATAGTCATGAAAATAAAGAAAACTCTTTGAATGAGAAGGTGTGTCCAAATTTTTGGTCTGTACTGTATATATAAGCAATTATTTAATGCTTTGCTAGATTATGAGTCTAGATTCTTCTGCAGGTAGAATGAAGCCTCACAATATCCTAAGACTACATCTCAATATGGAGATGATCGATTAATTTAATTATTTATTTATCCGCCAATCTAGATGGTATAATTTCACCCACACTATCAAATTAGTCTTAATAAAATGAAATATCATTTTCTGTGTCTCTTACCAAGTCCTAGTAGGAATCTCACTTCTGCTCCTAGGAAAGCTGGGTGGTCCATCATAGCGCATCTCACCATGGCTTTCATCTTGATAGACCCCTCTAGAGAGCTCAACTTCTCTCTTTTCCTCTCTCTTTTTCTCTTCCCCGTACACGAGTAATTATTCCCCCCCTTATCTAAGAATCATCCCCTTTAGATTAAGGATTCCCAATCAGATAAGGTGGGTGCATTCTCATGCTAATAACACCATAATGTCATATAAACTCCTAATATGGTATAGAACAAATAATGAAATAATATAATATTGTCCATCTGCCTCCAGATGGCACTGCGGTACTGCATATGAACATCACAACTTTTAAGCATTAAAATTAAATATATAATAATATTTTCAACATGACCTTCTTGACACTTTAACATACATCATTGAGGAAGGTCTTTTCCTGACACTTTTAATTACCTATTGTCACGAGGGTGTCAAGACCCACGCCTGACTCCGTTGTACCCGGGGTCAGGAAGTCACAGCGGTTGGCTGCGCGCTCTATGTAAGATAGGGCTGTTTCCTTATGGTAGCTTTCTGGGTTTGCTTTGCAACCCTTTTTGTCCAACACTCCCAACCTCCTTACATTCCCCTCTCACACTTCTCTGGTTGCCAGATATAGAGCTTCCTGCCTGGACTTCTATACTGACCCTCTGGAGCTGTGTTGCTGCGTTCTCTGGTTGTTGGTCCAGAACGTTACCCTCCGGATCCCTGTTGGACCTTTGTGGTCTGCTGTGGTCGCCCACCTGGGTGTATGTGTTTGTCTGTATTGTCTGTCCTCTCCCTGGTGTTTCCCTCTTAGTGTCAGTGGCCCGTTCACTATCTAGGGCTCATTCTAGGGAAAGCCAGGGTTTAGGCAAGTGATCGCCGCACGGGTGAGGAACCCGTCTAGGGACGTCAGGGCAGTCAGGTGCCAGCCGCAAGGTGAGTCAGGGGTCACCACCTTTCCCTCTCCCTTGGGCAGGGCTTTCCCTTTTCCCTCCCTGTGCGTGACGCCGGTCATTACATTATATCTGGCCCTTATTTTGTGTAGGTAAAAAATATATATATATATTTTTTTTTTTACCTACTTAGAATCCAGTATGGATCCAATTGCTGCTCTGTCCAAACAATTTCATGGCCTGTCTTTGGAGGTGGCAGGATTGAAGGCGTCGGTCCTCCAGCAACAGCAGCAATTACAACTGACCGCAAGCCCAGCGGTTGCTACTGGTAACCAGGTTGTTGCGGAACCCAAGGTCCCTCTCCCTGACAGATTTTCTGGGGGAAGGGACAAGTTTTTGACATTCCGTGAGGCCTGTAAATTATATTTTAAACTGCGCCCTTACTCCTCTGGTAATGAAGAACAGCGGGTGGGGGTTGTTATTTCCCTGCTGCAGGGGGACCCGCAGTCCTGGGCATTCTCTTTACCCACTGATTCCCAGGCTCTTCGGTCAGTGGATGAGTTTTTCGGGGCCTTGGGTCTCATATATGACGACCCTGACCGAGTCGCACTGGCTGAATCAAATTTACGGAGACTCCTACAAGGAGAGCGGCCGGTAGAGGAGTATTGCTCTGACTTCCGTAGGTGGGCTACGGATACCCAATGGAACGACCCGGCTCTCAGGAGTCAGTTCTGCTCTGGGTTATCCGAAAGGGTTAAGGATGCGCTTGCATTATATGAGACCCCCTTTTCCATTGATGCGGTTATGTCCCTTTCTATCCGAATAGATAGACGCCTTAGGGACAGGTTGAAAAAAACCGGAGCAATTGGTAACCCCTCCCAAGCAGCAGTTAGTCTGTACAGACTTAGACGAGCCTATGCAGCTAGGAGGAACTACTCGTCAGGTCCGTCCTCCTGAGGCTCGCCGTAGGCGTGGGGTTTGTTTTTTTTGTGGGGAGAGGGGTCATTTCATTAATGTCTGTCCTTCTTTCCTCAGAAACAAAAGACCGTCGGAAAACTACTAACCCCAGGCTGTGTGGAGGATGTCAGCCGGGGGGTATATGTTTCCTCCATACGTACATCGCAATTTGTGTTGCCAGCAGTTATTGTTTTTGGTGTTAAGACGGAGATTATTTCTTTCTTTCTAGACAGTGGAGCAGGGGTAAATTTGATAGATGCCCATTTTGCCCGCACTATGGGTTTGTCTCTCTGTACGCTACAGAGACCTATTCCCATATTCGCTATTGATTCTGCTCCTCTGTCTCAGAGAAACCTCACCCACATTGTTCATAATTTACACCTTCGGGTAGGGGACCACCATAACGAGATGCTTTCATGTTATGTTCTGGAGGAGCTTCCCACTCCAGTAGTGCTGGGCCTTCCCTGGTTGGTAGCGCACAATCCAGTGGTGGATTGGCCGGCCAGGGAGATATCGGAGTGGAGTGAGCATTGCAGAGAAAATTGCTTAAATAGCAATTGCTTAGTCGCCTCCATAACTACCCTACCTACATTTATTTCGGACTTTGAGGACGTTTTTTCTGAAAAGGGTTGTCAGAAGTTACCACCTCACCGTCCTTATGATTGCCCGGTTAACCTTATTCCCGGCGCAAAATTACCCAAGACCAGGTTATATAATCTTTCGGGTCCAGAGAGACAAGCCATGAAGGATTATATCTCCGAGAGCTTGGCTAAAGGACACATCAGACCCTCTTCTTCACCCGTGGCTGCAGGGTTTTTCTTCGTTAAAAAGAAAGGTGGGGGCCTGCGTCCTTGCCTAGATTTTCGCGAATTAAATCGGATAACCATCCGAGACCCATACCCTCTTCCTCTCATTCCTGACCTGTTTAACCAGATTGCGGGTGCTAGGTGGTTCTCCAAACTTGATCTTAGGGGGGCCTACAATCTGATTCGTATCAAGGAGGGGGATGAGTGGAAGACAGCTTTTAACACCCCTGAAGGGCATTATGAAAATCTAGTTATGCCTTTCGGTCGGACCAATGCTCCTGCCGTCTTTCAACATTTCGTTAATGACATTTTTAGTCAACAAATCGGCAGGTTTGTGGTAATATACCTAGATGATATTTTAATTTATTCGTCTGATCTGAGAACACATGAGGGGCATGTCAGACAAGTACTGCAGGTCCTACGGACGAATGAATTATATGCTAAAATTGAAAAATGTGTCTTCGCCGTTCAGGAGATACAATTCCTAGGTTATTTTTTATCTGCTTCAGGTTTCCGTATGGATCCTAGGAAGGTCCAGGCAATTTTAGATTGGGATCTTCCTGAGAACCTCAAAGCTCTGCAACGGTTCTTGGGCTTCGCGAATTTCTATAGGAAATTCATTAAAAATTATTCAGTTATTGTAAAACCCCTTACTGACATGACTAGGAAGGGGACTGATTTTTCTAAATGGTCTGACGCCGCTAAAGTTGCTTTTTCCTCTCTAAAAGAGAGGTTTACCTCGGCACCTGTACTAGTCCAACCTGATGTCTCTCAGCCTTTTATTGTTGAAGTCGATGCGTCAGAGGTGGGAGTGGGGGTGGTGCTGTCCGTCTCCTGGCAAATGGCGTCCTTGTGCTTTCTTTTCTAAAAAACTATCTACAGCAGAAAAGAACTACGATATTGGCAATAGGGAACTATTAGCTATTAAACTAGCGTTTGAAGAATGGCGTCACTTTTTAGAGGGGGCAGTCCACCCCGTCACTGTGATTACGGACCACAAAAATCTTCTGTACCTCGAATCAGCTAAGCGTCTCACCCCTAGACAAGCTACGTGGTCGCTATTTTTTACCAGGTTTAACTTTGTTATTACCTATCGTCCTGGGGCAAAGAATACCAAGGCTGATGCACTATCTCGTTGTTTCCCTGGAGGGGGTAATGTGAGTGATCCGGTACCCATTCTTCAAAGAGGAGTGGTTGTTTCTGCGGTACACTCTGCTCTGGAGGGGAAGGTGTTAGAGGCCCAGGGGGACGCCCCGGTCTCTTGCCCCTCAGAGAAATCGTTTGTACCGTTGAACCTGCGTTTCGAACTATTAAAGGAACATCATAATTCGGCACTTGCTGGGCACCCGGGTAGTAAAGCAACCTTGGAGCTATTGTCTCGTCGTTTTTGGTGGCCAAGGTTGCGTCAGGATGTATTGGATTTTGTGTCTTCTTGTTCTACCTGTGTGCGCGCAAAAGTTTCACATACACGTCCTGCAGGGTCTCTATTACCACTCGTCATTCCCAATAGACCATGGACACATCTGTCAATGGATTTTATCACTGACTTACCTTTGTCTGCGGGTAAAACAGTTATTTTGGTAGTAGTGGACAGGTTTAGCAAAATGGTACACTTCATTGCGTTACCCGCACTACCTAATGCTAAGACTCTTGCTCAGGTATTCGTCAGTGAAATCGTGAAGCTTCACGGGGTCCCTTCCGATGTTGTTTTGGATCGGGGTACCCAGTTTATTTCTAAATTTTGGAAAGATTTTTGTTCCCGTTTGGGGGTACACTTGTCCTTTTCCTCAGCTTTCCATCCTCAGTCGAATGGACAGACTGAGCGTACCAACCAAAACCTGGAGACATATCTAAGATGTTTTGTGTCTGAAAACCAAGAGTTGTGGTCATCATATTTACCGTTAGCTGAGTTTGCCATAAATAATCGTCGTCAGGAATCCACTGGCAAGTCACCATTTCTTGGTGCATATGGTTTTCATCCCCAATTCTGTACTTTCAAAGAGGGGGGGTCTTCTGGGGTTCCCGAAGAGGAACGGTTTTCGTCATCTCTTTCATCGGTATGGCAGAAGGTGCAAGCTAACTTGAAAAATATGGGAGGTAAATACAAATGCATGGCTGATAAGAGACTGTCGCCAGGTCCGGACCTAGGAGTGAATGACTATGTGTGGTTGTCTACTAGGAATATTAAATTAAAGGTTCCCTCTTGGAAACTGGGTCCTAGGTTCATTCTGGAGCTACCTCAGACTTTTAAAATCCATAACGTCTTTCATAAGTCGTTACTCAAAAAATATGTTCCACCTCTAGAACCGTCACCGCTGCCACCCCCTCCTGTTGTTGTGGATGGTAATCTAGAGTTTCAGATATCCAAAATTGTTAATTCTCGTCGGGTCCGCCGCTCTCTTCAATATCTGGTGCATTGGAGAGGTTACGGTCCCGAGGAAAGAATGTGGGTTCCTGCGTCTGAGGTAAACGCCGACAGGCTAGTTCGGGCTTTTAATCCTGAGAGACCTAGTCCTGAGTGTCCGGAGGCCCCTCGTAGAGAGGGGGGTACTGTCACGAGGGTGTCAAGACCCACGCCTGACTCCGTTATACCCGGGGTCAGGAAGTCACAGCGGTTGGCTGCGCGCTCTATGTAAGATAGGGCTGTTTCCTTATGGTAGCTTTCTGGGTTTGCTTTGCAACCCTTTTTGGCTCACTCAGGGATCCGTAGCTCCTTCTCCTCAGCTGTTCCTTGTCCAGCACTCCCAACCTCCTTATATTCCCCTCTCACACTTCTCTGGTTGCCAGATATAGAGCTTCCTGCCTGGACTTCTATACTGACCCTCTGGAGCTGTGTTGCTGCGTTCTCTGGTTGTTGGTCCAGAACGTTACCCTCCGGATCCCTGTTGGATCTTTGTGGTCTGCTGTGGTCGCCCACCTGGGTGTATGTGTTTGTCTGTATTGTCTGTCCTCTCCCTGGTGTTTCCATCTTAGTGTCAGTGGTGCGGACTAGCGATCCCACCGGCCCGTTCACTATCTAGGGCTCATTTTAGGGAAAGCCAGGGTTTAGGCACGTGATCGCCGCACGGGTGAGGAACCCATCTAGGGACGTCAGGGCAGTCAGGTGCCAGGCGCAAGGTGAGTCAGGGGTCACCACCTTTCCCTCTCCCTTGGGCAGGGCTTTCCCTTTTCCCTCCCTGTACGTGACGCCAGTCATTACACCTATATCCTGGACTTGTTGGAGTTGACTGTCTTCTCCTATCTTTTTGATGCTTGGGATCGGAACTTGTATATTTCACTTATCTACATCCATGAATAACTATTGTTTTGAAATAACATTTACTCTTCCCAGAAATCCAATTAACATAAACTTACTTCAATGTTTCTGTACCTTCTACAATACCTTCTAAATGATAAATACATAGTATAACATATATATATAAATCGATACATTGTTACACATAGATAACACATTATATGAATTATTGATTAACATATGTTGTAAACTAAATATACCATACAGAGATATATATAATATAATTATGAATACATAAATTGAACCTCATACAGCAGGTGTGCCTCAAGGATATGAATCCTTATCAAGTGATTGCTTATCCACCAAATAACCTTGTTCTCCCCAGAAAGACATGTCTTAGGAAGTTGGCTTACTCCTTACAGATGGTCCCATATCTTTAGCAATAACTTTTAAATACAATGTCCGTTTATGTTCACAATTATTTTTATATAAACTGAACTTGCCATGAACTCATCTTGGCTTCCTCAGCCACATAATAGAACTTTGGTTCAGGCTGATTTTATTCTTAAAGGCAATGAGATGAGCATACATTTTGATTATAATGTCATTAGATAATATTGTATACGTATGAAAATGCACAACAAGCTTTTAATTTTATGGAGAAAAGAATGCACTGCAAATTATAAAGAGGACATTTTAACACCCCTGACATGCCTGTTTTAATAGCTTCATGCATTCCCCATGTAATAACAATTCTGGAAAATCTATTGTTATGTCTCTATGTTGTGCCATTCCTTTATTATTTCTACTAGAAGTTATGAATGAATTGCTAGCAGTCTGCAGTAAGGGTACAGAGGGGTGGTAAACAGTTGGGGGCGTGTACCAGCACAGACTCACTCTATTCAATCAGTGCTGCCATTTTTAGACTGTGCAGGGACACCCCCCCAACTGTCACGGCGGACAGTATACCAGAAACACAGAAAATAAACAAACAAGTGTCTAGGCGAGAAGCTGGGGATCAAGGTCACCTCCTGACAAATCCCTACCAGCTCTCCCTCGACTTCTATGCCCCCGTTCAGACCCTGAAGGCTACACACGTGCTGTTAACCTGGCAGACCTCCGCTCATAGCCTGAGCAGGGCATGACAGTACCCCCCCTTCTATGGGTGACCTCCGGACACCCTGGCCCAACCTTATCCGGGTGGGATCTGTGAAAAGCCCTCATCAGTCGGCTGGCACTAACATCCACAGCCGGAACCCACATCCTCTCCTCAGGGCCGTATCCCCTCCAGTGTACCAGGTACTGAATGGAACCCCGAAGAACTCTTGAGTCGAGAACCCTGGAGATCTCGAACTCTAAATTTCCATCAACCAGAACAGGGGGAGGAGGCAATGGCGATGGTTCCACCGGTTTCGCATATTTCTTCAGCAAAGACTTGTGGAACACATCATGGATCCTCCAAGTCTGCGGAAGATCCAGACGAAACACTACTGGATTGACCACCGCAGATATTTTGTAAGGTCCAATAAATCTTGGACCCAGTTTCCAAGATGGTACTCTCAGTTTAATATTTTTAGTAGATAACCACACCAAATCACCCACACACAGGTCCGGACCAGTCATACGTCTCTTGTCAGCCATTCGCTTATACCTCTCACCCATCTTCTCCAAATTCACTTGAATCCTCCGCCAGATAGAAGACAAGGCAGAAGAAAATCTCTCCTCCTCTGGCATCCCAGAGGAACTAGTCCCAGAAAAGGTACCAAACTGAGGATGAAAACCGTATGTGCCAAAAAATGGCAACTTACCCGTGGACTCCTGCCTACGGTTATTCAAAGCAAACTCTGCTAGGGACAAGAATGAGGACCAGTCCTCCTGATTCTCAGCCACAAAGCACCTCAAGTAGATCTCCAGGTTTTGATTAGTATGCTCTGTCTGCCCATTCGACTGCGGATGAAAAGCCGAAGAGAACGAAAGTTGAATGCCAAGCCGAGAGCCGAACGCCCTCCAAAACCTGGAGACAAACTGCGTGCCCCTATCAGAAACCACATCCGAGGGAATGCCATGCAATTTCACGATATTATCAACAAAAATCTGAGCAAGAGTCTTGGCATTGGGTCGATACAAAGTGAGCCATTTTACTAAAACGGTCAACCACCACCAAAATTACTGTTTTCCCGGAGGAACTCGGCAGATCTGTAATAAAGTCCATAGACAAGTGCATCCAAGGACGAGACGGAATAGACAAAGGAAGAAGTGAACCAGCAGGTCGAGTATGAGCAACCTTTGACCGTGCACAGGTTTCACAAGCTGCTACGTAATCCTCAACACTCTTACGTAACCCGGGCCACCAGAACCTCCGGGACTCAAGATCAAAGGTGGACTTACCACCAGGATGTCCAACAAGGACAGTATCGTGATGTTCCTTGAATACTTTGTATCGCAGTCCATCAGGAACAAACAACCTCCCTGGGGGACAAGAACCAGGAGCCCCCTCCTGGGCTCCCAACACCTCCATCTCCAATTCGGGGTACAGAGCGGAGACCACCACCCCATCAGCCAAAATCGGAGCAGGATCCTCTGAATCACATCCCCCAGGAAAACTGCGAGACAACGCATCTGCCTTGACGTTTTTAACCCCCGGGCGAAAAGTAACCACAAAATTGAACCTGGTAAAGAACAGTGACCATCTGGCCTGTCTAGGATTCAGACGCTTGGCAGATTGCAGGTAAGCCAAATTCTTATGATCCGTATATACTGTAACGGGGTGAGACGCCCCCTCCAACCAGTGACGCCATTACTCAAAGGACAATTTGATGGCCAGAAATTCCCTATCTCCTACATCATAATTCCTCTGAGAGCTTCTTGGAAAAAAAAAGCACACGAAACCCATTTGCCAGGAGATGAACCCTGCGACAGCACTGCTCCAACCCCCACTTCTGATGCATCAACCTCCACCACGAATGGCTGAGACACATCGGGCTGCACCAGAATGGGAGCAGATGCAAAACATTCCTTAATAGCCTAAAAGGCCTGCAAAACGTCATCCGACCAGACAGACGTCGTCGCCCTTCTTAGTCATATCGGTCAGAGGTTTTACAATGGTAGAATAGTTCAAGATAAATTTTCTATAATAATTAGTAAACCCCAAAAACCACATCAAAGCTTTCTGATTCTCCGGTCGGTCCCATTCCAGAACCACCCGGACCTTTTCGGGGTCCATACGAAAACCAGAGTCAGAAAGCAGATATCCCAGAAACGGAAGCTCCTGCACAGAAAACACACATTTCTCCAATTTGGCATATAATTTATTCTCCCGAAGGATTGTCAAAACCTGTCTCACGTGATCCTGATGGGTCTTCAGATCAGGAGAGTAAATTAAAATGTCATCCAAGTAAACTACCACGAACCTCCCCACAAAATGATGGAAAATATCATTGACGAATCGCTGGCGCGTTAGTTAACCCAAAAGGCATAACCAGATTCTCTAAATGACCCTCGTGCGTGTTGAAGGCCGTTTTCCACTCATCCCCTTCCTTGATTCTGATCAGATTGTAGGCCCCTCTTAAATCCAACTTGGAGAACACCTTGGCTCCAACAATCTGATCAAAAAGATCTGAGATCAAAGGAAGGGGATACGGATCACGAACCGTAATACAGTTCAATTCCCGGAAATCCAAACAAGGTCTCAGCGATCCATCCTTTTTCTTTACAAAGAATAAACCCACTGCCACCGGAGACTTAGATGGCCTAATATGACCTTTTGCCAAACTCTCGGCAATATACTTCCGCATGACCTCTCTTTCAGGTTGAGAAAGATTGTAAAGCCGATACTTTGGCAACTTAGCCACTGGGATGAGATTAACTGGACAATCATAGTCACGATGAGGGGGCAATTCCTGAGGCCCACCCTCCGAAAAGACATCCGCAAAATCTGAGAGATACTGAGGTAGAGCCGTAGTAGACACACCAGAGATAGATGTGCCAAGACAATTGTCCGAACAAAATTCACTCCAACCAATGATCTGTCTTGCTTGCCAATCTATAATTGGGTTATGTTTTGTCAACCACGGTAACCCTAAGACTATAGGAGCGGGCAAGTCCTTCATGACAAAACAAGACATAATCTCAACATGTGAATCACCCACCCTTAACAGAATACCATGAGCAATATGAGTGAGACTCCTTTGAGAAAGTGTGGAAGAATCAATTGCGAAAACCGGAATCTCTCTTTCTAAAGTGCAAGTACTTAGACCCAGATTTTGAAGAAAAAGAAAATCAATAAGGTTTATCCCAGCACCACAGTCAATGAATACTTCAACAAAAAAATTTAGTCTAGCGCCACCATAGCTGGAAGGAGAAAACGAGTATTACAGGGAGCTTGCATACAGTCATGTGAAAAAATTAGGACACCCTTTGAAAGCATGTGGTTTTTTGTAACATTTTTAATAAATGGTTATTTCATCTCCGTTTCAACAATACAGAGAGATTAAAGTAATCCAACTAAACAAAGAAAACTGAAGAAAAGTCTTTTCAAGATCTTCTGTAAATGTCATTCTACAAAAATGCCTATTCTAACTGAGGAAAAAGATAGGACACCCTCACATGTATTCCCTCTTAAATTGGCTCAGATCTCACACAGGTATATCACACCAGGTGCACATAATTAGTAGATCGTTACTCTGAATGTTGAATGAGGCTTGCCCTATTTAAACCTCAGACATTTAGTTTGGTGTGCTCCTGACTGTTGAAGTGAGAGTGAGCACCATGGTGAGAGCAAAAGAGCTGTCAGAGGACTTCAGAAAAAAGATTGTAGCAGCCTATGAGTCTGGGAAGGGATTTAAAAAGATCTCAAAAGATTTTGAAATCAGCCATTCCACTGTCCGGAAGATAGTCTACAAGTGGAGGGCTTTCAAAACAACTGCCAACATGCCCAGGACTGGTCGCCCCAGCAAGTTCACCCCAAGAGCAGACCGCAAGATGCTAAAAGAGGTATCCAAAAACCCTAAAGTGTCATCTCGAGAACTACAGCAGGCTCTGGCTACTGTTGATGTAGAAGTACATGCCTCTACAATCAGAAAGAGACTGTACAAGTTTAACTTGCATGGGAGGTGTGCAAGGAGGAAACCTTTGCTTTCCAAGAGAAACATCGAGGCCAGACTGACATTTGCCAGCGATAAAGTTGACAAAGACCAGGACTTCTGGAATAATGTTCTTTGGACAGATGAGTCCAAAATTGAATTATTTGGACACAACAGCAGAGGACATGTTTGGCGTAAACCAAACACAGCATTCCAAGAAAAGAACCTCATACCAACTGTGAAGCATGGAGGTGGAAGTGTCATGGTTTGGGGCTGCTTTGCTGCAGCAGGACCTGGTCAGCTCACCATCATAGAATCCACGATGAATTCTACTGTGTATCAGAAGGTGCTTGAAGAACATGTGAGACCATCAGTTAGAAAATTAAAGCTGAAGCGGAACTGGACCATGCAACATGACAATGACCCAAAACATACTAGTAAATCAACCAAAGATTGGCTGAAAAAGAAGAAATGGAGAGTCCTGGAATGGCCAAGTCAAAGTCCAGATTTGAATCCCATTGAGATGCTGTGGGGTGACTTGAAAAGGGCTGTACGTGCAAGAAACCCCTCAAACATCTCACAGCTGAAAAAGTTCTGCATTGAGGAGTGGGGTAAAATTTCCTCAGACCGATGTCGAAGACTGGTAGATGGCTACAAGAACCGTCTCACTGCAGTTATTTCAGCCAAAGGAGGTAACACTCGCTATTAGGGGCAAGGGTGTCCTATCTTTTTCCTCAGTTAGAATAGGCATTTTTGTAGAATGACATTTACAGAAGATCTTGAAAAGACTTTTCTTCAGTTTTCTTTGTTTAGTCGGATTACTTTAATCTCTCTGTATTGTTGAAACGGAGATGAAATAACCATTTATTAAAAATGTTACAAAAAACCACATGCTTTCAAAGGGTGTCCTAATTTTTTCACAAGACTGTACCTGCTTGCTCGACCACTCCATTCACACTACCAAGAGTCAGGGATGTTTTTTTTTTCTCTTTGTGATTCTTTCTCATCAACATGCGTTTTAACAAAAGCACAAGCAAAAATAAAATGACCACTTTTTCCACAGTAATAACATAGTTTATGCAACCTCCTAAAGTTCCGACTACCAGAACGGAAAGATACCTGACCCAGCTGCTGCATGGGTTCCTCCCCTACCCCAGAGTTACATGTCATATCACCCCAGGAAGCAGGTTAGACGAAACCACTCACCGAAGGGATCCCTTGCGCGGAGGGAACCTTACACCTCTCTCGAATACGTCTATCTAACCGTACTGCCAAAGACATAGCATTCTCCAATGTATCCGGGTACTCATGAAAAGCAAGGGCATCTTTCAATCTCTCAGATAACCCCTGACAAAACTGACTACGTAACGTGGGGTCATTCCACTCTGACTCGGTAGCCCATCTCCTAAACTCAACGCAGTAAGCCTCTGCAGTATGTTCACCTTGTAATAAATTACGCAATTTAGATTCCGCCATCGAGACCCGATCTGGATCATCATAAATTAATCCCAAGGCTTTAAAAAATTCCTCCACCGATCGGAGGGCCAGAGTACCGGACGGCAGAGAGAAGGCCCAGGATTGCGCGTCCCCTTTAAGCAGAGAAATGATTATCCCTACCCTCTGACTCTCATCACCAGACGAAGATGGACGCAGCCGAAAATACAACTTGCATGACTCTTTAAAGCGGATAAAGTCATCCACACCCCCTGCAAATCTATCAGGGAGAGCGACTTTAGGCTCCCCATAAATTTGACTTTCTCCTATTGCACTTGATGCCAGAGCATTCTGACACCGTGTGACCGAATTACGCAGATCCGCAACCTCTAGGGATAATCCCTGCATGCGATCAACTAGTGCATCAATTGACTCCATCTCAAAACAGCTGAGCAATGGCAGTCAAAGTATTGGCGGGTTATAATGTCACGGCGGACCGGATACTAGAAACACAGAAAATAAACAAACAAGTGTCTAGGCGAGAAGCTGGGGATCAAGGTCACCTCCTGACAAATCCCTACCAGCTCTCCCTCGACTTCTATGCCCACGTTCAGACCCTGAAGGATGGAATAATGTGTCCTTGTGCCTAGGCTGAAAATTCCCTAAAATCCCTAAGATGGTGAAAGGGGGATAGAGGCAGCCTGCTCCCTCAGAACCTGGAGGGGGCAGGCATCTCACTAACAGCCTAGACAGCAAACCACAAGAAAACAAAAACCAACTTATCTTTTCTGAGCAGGAACAGCAAATCCTTCCTTCCTTTCTTCCTTTCACAGAGCCAGACAGAAGCTATAACCCACACAGGACACTGGGAGTGGGTGTAATTTAAACTCAAATCAACGACCCCACCCAGTGCACCTGAAGGGAGGCGGATATAGCTCAACTCCAAAACAAAAACAAAAGGCTACACACGTGCTGCTAACCTGGCAGACCTCCGCACATAGCCTGAGAACGGCATGACACCAACTGGTTACCGCTCCTCTGTACCCTTACTGCAGACTGCTAGCAATTCATTCATAACTTCTAGTAGAACTAATAAAGGAATGGCATAACATGGAGCCATAAGAATATATGCTCCAGAATTGTTATTACATGGGGAATACGTGTACCTTTCTAAAACAGGCATGTCAGGAGTGGTGAGGACCTTTCACTGGTCCAATATTATTACCTGGCAGTGTAGGGCTTTATTAGTATATGTCAGGGCACTTTTTCTTTTTTAAATGCGCTGCTCCGTTCACCCGCTGTGTCCCCCATTCACTTTTGCCGCCCTGTATCCTAATAAGTAGCATTGGTACACGGAGGAGGAGATGGCCATGTTTCTCAAGGGGCGTCTCCTTCTCCAATCACAGTGGAGGGCATCATAGCCAGGGAGAAAAAAAAGCTCACCTTCTCACTGGCTGTGACGCTCTCCGCTGCTATTGGGCAGCTAATTAGTATCATCGGTACAGGGAGAAGGAGACGCTCCTTGAGAAACCCGTCTGTCTCCTCCTCCCTACATTGATGCTACTAATTAGCATACAGGGCGGCAAATGGTAATACGGGGCACAGTGGGGGGAACGGATTAGAGCATCTGAAGATGAAAAAGCTCCCTGACATTTACTAATAAAGCCTTATATACTGTATATCCTATAAGGGTCCTGATTTTGGCTTCAAAAACTGCATCAGGAAACCTGACCGTGTGGTCGTACCCTAATGGTATGGGTTTAAGAAGACTAGTGGATACACATAGAGTGTAATCCACTGAAACTACTAACCCTGTCATAGCCCTACTATAAATTCCCTAACAAGAACCTCCTATAACACCCTAGTACATCCTAAAGTGACGTTTATACTGGGGATCCAAGGATACCACCATTGGCGCACATCTGAGCTTTCCATCAGATATATACCTCAGAAAATATATCTCGATAAGAAGCTCAAACACAGTGTGCAGAGAGCCTAATAGATGGCAGAAAGTTAGGGAATATTTATTACTCTGCTGTTATATTGTCCAGGAGAACCACTATCAATGGTTTATCTTGCGGAGAGTGTATAATGTTAAGTTATGATGGGTACTGAGCTTGGAAATGTACATGAAAAGTGCATTTATGAATACAGTTTGTTTTTCCCTCTTAGGCCCTCTTTTGCTGATGAAACTATGTGTTGTACCTTTTTTAACTAGATTACAATATAGCTGGAAAATATTTCAAGCTGGCAAACTGTGCCACTGTGATGAAACTATTTACTTAGAAAAAAAAACATACGGTAACTCCCACGAGAGAAACAAACTACAGAAGTAGGAATATGAGCAATGAGACGAGGGTTAGTCATTGTGTTTGTCAGATTACTTCACTATGTGTGATCGCCATTAAAGTGAACTGCAATATCAGCCAGTAACTTCCAGTAAATGACGAGCTGGAGGAGTTTATTATTTACAGAGGAAACTTTTTCTGTTCTGTCCAAGTTCAGAAAACTCAGTACTAGCACTTCAAACAGTTCAGAATCCTCAGTACTATTACCTCTAAGAGTTCAGAAACCCAGGGCTCCAGATGTCGCCAATGCGACTTAGAATTGCTAAATGGCAACAAGACTTTGTAGTCTTGTCGCCATTTGCTCCTAGACCCTCCGCTGCCCTGCCTTTCACACACAAGGAACTGACATGGCACACGCAGCTGTCAGCGCGTGCCATGTTCTTCTCAACAGCACAGGGGAGAAGGAGCCAGTCCCTCCCCCCTGTGCCGCTGGGAGGAGGGGAGTGGCTGTGGCCACTGCGCCACCAATGAATATAGTTTATGCCTGAATACAAACGCAGGCTGTGCTGCGGGTGCCGTCCATATCCCATACCCGGCACCCAGCCTCTATGACTGCGCGCTGCGATCCACCGCTATTAACCCCTTAGGTGTGGCACCTGAGGGATAAATAGCGGCGGATAGCCGTTCGCAGTCATAGAGGCTGGGTGCCGGGTATGCGATATTGACGGCACGCGCAGCACAGCCTGCGTTTGTATTCAGGCATAAACTATATTCATTGGTGGCGCACCCCCCCCCCCCCCCGTAATATAAAGTAGAATCATTGGTGGCGCAGTGCGCCTCCCCTCCAGTATTATAACTATTATAATCATTGTTGCCAGTGGCAGCTTCTGATCGGAGCCCCAGCAGTGTAAGCTTGGGGCTCCGATCGGTTACCATGGCAGCCAGGACGCTACTGAAGCCCTGGCTGCCATGGCCACCTCCCTGCTGCTGTGTGTACTAAGCAGGGAGAGTGTAAAGTCCTGATAAAGCTCTATTAGGGTGAATACGACAAGGGATGAAAAGATCCCAGGTTCTAGCCCCTAAGGGGGTAAATAGTTATTAAATAAAAAGTTAAAAAAAGGTTAAAAAAAAACAAACACCAAAATATTAAGTTTAAATCATCCCCTTGCCCAATTTTACATATAAAATATATAAACAATAAATAAATATTACATATCACCACGCCCGAAAAAGTGCGAACTATTAAAATATTTAAAAATATCTCCTATGCGGTGAACGCCGTAACAGAAAAAAAATAAAATAAATACTTGCAATTTGCCATTTTTTTGTCACCTTGTCCCGACAAAAATTAGGATCGGACTGTTCTATTATGGTCCAGGCGTTCCATAAAATGTGGAATGCACACGGCTTTTTTTTTTTTTTTTTTCACGTAGTATCGAGTATCGCAATACTTTTTTATGGTATCGAAATTGAGTCAAAATTTTGATATCGTGACAACCCTAGGTAAGACATGTGGTTTTTATTTTTTGTTCTTTTTTAATTATACCGTAATTATATGTATTATAAATTTGGCGACTAAAAATTTTAATTTGGCTCCTAAATTTTTCAGGTTAGGAGCCAATGACTTTTAGTCTGGAGCCCTGAAACCTCAGTACTATTACCTCTAAGAGTTCAGAAACCTCAGTACTATTACCTCTAAGAGTTCAGAAACCTCAGTACTATTACCTCTAAGAGTTCAGAAACCTCAGTACTATTACCTCTAAGAGTTCAGAAACCTCAGTACTATTACCTCTAAGGCCCCCAACCGTTTTTTTCCCCCATTTACTGGCCGTTTTTTGCGTTCCGTATACAGTCCGTTCAATGGTTCCGCAAAAAAAATGGAATGTACTCCGTATGCATTCCGTTTCCGTATTTCCGTTTCTCCGTTCCGTTTAAAGATAGAACATGTCCTATTATTGCCCGCAAATCAAGTTCCGTGGCTCTATTCAAGTCAATGGGTCCGCAAATAAACGGAACACATACGGAAATGCATTCGTATGTCTTCCGTTTCCGTTCCGTTTTTTGCAGAACCATCTATTAAAAATGTTATGCCCAGCCCAATTTTAGCTATGTAATTACTGTATACTGTGTATGCCATATGGAAAAACGGAACGGAAAAACAGAACAAACAAAAAACGGAACAACGGACCCGTGAAAAACGGACCGCAAAACACTGAAAAAGCCATACGGTCGTGTGCAAGAGGCCTAAGGCCCCTTTCACATGGGCGAGTATTCCCCGCGGATGCGATGCGTGAGTTGAACGCATTGCACCCGCACTGAATACCGACCCATTCATTTCTATGGGGCCGTTCACATGAGCGGTGATTTTCACGCATCACTTGTGCGTTGCGTGAAAATCGCAGCATGCTCTATATTCTGCATTTTTTACGCAACGCAGGCCCCATAGAAGTGAATGGGGTTGCGTGAAAATCGCAAGCATCCGCAAGCAAGTGCGGATGCGGTGCGATTTTCACGCACGGTTGCTAGGAGACGATCAGGATGGAGACCCGATCATTATTATTTCCCCTTATAACATTGTTATAAGGGAAAATAATAGCATTCTGAATACAGAATGCATAGTAAAATAGCGCTGGAGGGGTTAAAAAAATTTAATCACCTTAATCCACTTGACCGCGCAGTCCGGCATCTCCTTCTGTCTCCTTTCTTTAGGACCTGGGTAAAGGACCTGTGGTGATGTCACTCCGGTCATCACATGATCCATCACATGATCTTTTACCATGGTGATGAATCATGTGATGGATCATGTGATGACCGGAGTGACGTCACCACAGGTCCTTTACCAAGGTCCTGAAGAAAGGAGACAGAAGAGATGCCGGTTCCGTGGTCAAGTGGATTAAGGTGAGTTAAATATTTTTTTATTTTTTTTAACCCCTCCAGCGCTATTTTGACTATGCATTCTGTATTCAGAATGCTATTATTTTCCCTTATAACCATGTTTGGGTACCAAACATGCGCGATTTTTCTTACGCGAGTGCAAAACGCATTACAATGTTTTGCACTCGCGCGGAAAAATCGCGGGTGTTCCCGTAACGCACCCGCACATTTTCCCGCAACGCCCGTGTGAAAGAGCCTTAGAGTTCAGAAACCTCAGACTTGTTTACCACCAAAACCAGACAGACTGACCTTTTGATTGTCAGGTGCTGCAATGTTATTATGTCTGTGTAACGGACCGTTTCAGCAGACAAGGGGTTAAAATCAGTTTAGGCGATATGCCCCTTTCTGAGAGACAGGCACAGCTACTGCAGAACACCAAACTCCCGAACTGGATACAAAATAGCACTCCAAACTGGAACCTCACGAATAGCTGCTAGCAGACGAACAGGAATGAGCTTACACTCCTGGCAATCAGTCTCTAACAGCATACAGTGGATCCCCCCAATAACGAGACAAGGCTCTGTGTTCAGGGTCAAGCAGTGGTCTGAGGTGCTGGCACACCCAGCCTGGTTTTTATTACAGTTGTTGCAAATACAGGTCCGCCCACAGGGAGGTATAAAACAACCAAGCCCATCTGGTGTACACGCCCCTAGGGGACCAGAAGGAAGACTGTGACACAGGACAGATAAGCAGCACTTAGGACACACAGACACAACACATCCCCACAATGCATCATGGTTTCCTCCTCTCTGCCCTGGAGACACCCGAGGAGCAATTCAATTATCTCTCAGGACAAAGGGAAATCACCAATACACATGTGGGAACAACAGAACAGACATCACCATTTAAACACACAATGGGACAATGGCACAATGGGACAATAGAAACACACCCAGCATATTCCTCCCCTCTGTCTATCCACTCAACTATCTCCCAAGCTGACAAGTTATACTTATTATAAGTATGGACAATGAGTTTACATTGTCCATACATATAAATTACATCAATTTAACCAGTATAACCTGGGGACAAACCTATCCAAAATTCACTTGAATAGGTTCAGGGGTTTAAAAGTTAGTATGGGCCATAATCCTGAGGCAAGAGGCCAGCAGCCAGGCCCCTCCAAAACCCTGTGGCGAGGTTGGTTTTGCCACAGTCTGTAAACCTGATTTTATCTGAAAAAAAACTGCTCTGTCGTTGCCATTGAGTATCATTGAAACTCTAATGCAAGTCTATGAGAGACAGAAAGTATTTGTGCTGAGTTTTTCCATTTCACCCCTCCCACTAGAAGGTTCTAATTCAGCTAGAAAATGTATATAAGGAGAGCAGTCAGAGCCCTTAGTGTTCTGCAGTGACAGATCAGTGCTTAGAAGAGACTCTGCCAAACTGCATGAGTGACCAGAAGAAGACGCATGGATACTCTGCCACAGATCATGGATCACTAGCATTTGTCAAGGAGAGAGAGAGAGAGAGAGAGAGAGAGAGAGAGAGAATGTACTGCGCATGGGCAGGATCTTCGACGCATGCGCAGAATTACAGGGCCAAACAATTTATTTGTTTTCCGATGGGCCGCTTCTTTCACCCCCGCTGTGCCCCCGTTTTTATTTCTTACCCTTTATGCTAATCGTTATCATCCGTACAGGGAGGAGGAGTGTCACGGCCACGGTTTTGGCCGTGACTCCTTGGGAGCCGCATACTGTTGCCCGCGGTTTTGGGTTGTTGTGTCAACCGCAGCTTGAGGCATAATGTAGTTAGCCTCAGGTGCGGTTGCCGCGGACAACAGCTATGTGTGCGGTTCCCTTGGAGTTATGTGCACGTTTGTATGCACTTTTGTATGTCTGTGTGCACTCTGTTTTGTGTGTGGTGTGCACTGACATCTTCCCTTCACTGTGGTTGCCCGTGGCAACGTTTGGTTGTATGTGTACATGTGGTGGCAGTGTCCCGGCCTTCGGGCTGACTCCCAGGACACGCTTGCCACCCATGTCGTTGCCTGCGGCAACAGCCACAGTGTGTTTGTAGTTTTGACACTTCCCCTTTAAGTTATGTTTTCCCTTCTGTGGTATTGGAAGGGTTAACTCCCTTTCTGTGTGTCTGAGTCACGGGGTGTGTCTGATTGTTGGGTGTGGCCTCTTGGCCCTATAAAGCCTCAGTTGTAGGCAGTAGCCAGAGAGGGTGTTTCAGCCATGCTGGCTGTAGACATCCTCCTGGTTACTTACCAACTGCCAGTGGGGGCCAACCTTCTGGTCATAAGCTTATATATGTCCTTTGGTGTCTGAAGATGTGTTTGCTTTATGTTGTTTTATTGCACCTGTGGTCCTGGGTTCCCGTGTGTTGTATGTTTGTGTGCTGAGTCCTGCTGTTTGTGGGCAGTACACCCACATGGGTTCCAGGCTTGGTTGTCTGTGGCAGGTCAGTGTGATGTTTGTGGCAAGTACCTGCCACTGCCACAGGTTGCACTTGTTCTCCCTTCCTTGCAGCTTGGCCAGTTAGACTCCTGTTCCTCCGTATCCAGAAGGAACAGGATGTCTTACTCTGACTCCTAGCCTAGGGACCGGCGGAGGGCGAGTAGGGATCCGAGGTTCCTGCGCATGGGTCCTCCTACCTTTAAGGTCGGCCCATGCAGGTAGGAGTTAGGGTCAGGTTAGGGACGCTGTTAGGAGGTGACCTGCTCCCTAATCCTGTTCGTCCTGGTCAAGCAGCGACCAACATCCTCCGGCACACGGCTGAGGGTTTCCCCCATCCTCAGCCGTGACAAGGAGATAGCGGTGTTTCTTAGGTGAGCTTTTTTTTTTCTTAGTGAGAAGGAGGCGCCCTCTGAGAAACAGGATGAAAATTTTCATGTGTTTTTTACCTATAGAGAAGGAAATGGAAAAACGCCATCGCTATAACATGTTCTCAAAACAACGAGAAGTGAGGAGAGATTATTGATACCTCCTCCCAAGTATATCCAAAACTAAAGAGACCCCAGGAACGGGGTATAGGGAAATAAAACCTTAACTTTTACTATTAGGCCTCCTGCACACGACCGTTGTGTGCACCCGTGGCCGTTGTGCCGTTTTCCGTTTTTTTTTCGCGGACCCATTGACTTTCAATGGGTCCGTGGAAAAATCGGAAAATGCACCGTTTTGCAGCCGCATCCGTGATCCGTGTTTCCTGGCCGTGAAAAAAATATGACCTGTCCTATTTTTTTCACGGCCAACGGTTCGCGGACCCATTCAAGTCAATAGGTCCGTGAAAAATCACGGATGCACACAAGATTGTCATCCGTGTCCGTGATCCGTGTCCGTTTTTTCCTATCATTTCAATGGCAAACTTGACTTAGATTTTTTTTTCATTTTTCATGTCCGTGGATCCTCCAAAAATCAAGGAAGACCCACGGACGAAAAAACGGTCACGGATCACGGATCAACGGAACCCTGTTTTGCGGACCGTGAAAAAATACTGTCGTGTGCAGGAGGCCTTAATCTCATAAAACGATCTCCACACCAAAAAGACATAGAGTACACAAATAATTCAATGTACGCCTGGCTGAGACAGCATGTAGCACACTACCCAAAGTGAATGGGACCAAAGAAAACAATGTAAGGGGAAAAAAAGAAAAGGAACAATCTCACCAATCCAGACGTGATGGATAGTTGGGAGGATGTGGATCGTTCACAGACCCCAAACTGAATATGCTACCCCGGTGTGCTCTCTTGGATACGTAGTCTGTATACAGCTGGGCGAATTAGAGGTTCTTCAATGTAACACAGGTAGACGAAGGGGTGATTCCTGGTGACTTGCAACAAAGTGGTAGCAGGAACAACTGGCCCTATATTACCCTGTAAATATGGCGAGGGGGCTAGAAATGCCCTACCTATCTATACAGAGCACCAGCCCCAAAAGGGGCGACCGCGTCCGGATACCTGTCCCTAGAACCGGGCAGAATCCCTAATGTACCCTAAAAAGATGTTCCCGACGTGCCACGTTTCATTGTAATAACTCATCAGGGGAAACAGGCAATCTAAGGGTATGCTGAGTATATGGTAAGCCAAGTGTGGCGCATGGTGCAGTGAATTTAAATGAGCCGCCAGCTGCACCTCCAGGCACGCCGACGAGGGACGTCCTGCGTCCCGTGGAACGCAGCGGCGGCCACGTGGGGCGTAACATAGCTCAAGAAAAAGCGGCATCGCTGCCTAGCAACCGGAAAGGCCCCCAAAAAAGTCCAGGGACGCTCCGGCTGGCAGGCAGAGGCACCGGTAACTGGTGCCTGTTTGTAACCAACAATAAATAAATAAAGAGAAGCGCACTTTATGCAGGAAACGCAGAACAGTCAATTACATATAGGGATGGGAGGGACCAGGCAAATATAAATATCTTCCCATGACACCAGGGCAAATATTCCCATAACATGAATAAGACAAAAATTAAATAGAATGGTATTCTGTCTGAAAACAAATCAACTGAAGGTGGAACTGAACAAATCTGTCAGATAGAGCAGAGGTGAGACAACATTAAAGGACAGTCTGAGATCAGATGAAGTGGAAATTAAGAGGGGATGAAAACAAGTCTACCTAATCCCCAAAAAACATAAATCCATAGATTTCACTCAACTGTCCAATGAACCAGTGTGTAAGGATAGGGTTTAAAGGAAGCAACTATAATTCCATTGTTCATTCAAGCCCAGTGGAGTCATGGTCTTCAGATAGTAAATCCAGCGGGCTTCTCTTTGGAGAATTAAACGGTCCCAGTTTCTGCCCCTACGCGGGGCAAGACCCTATCAATACCCATGAAGGACACCTTAGCTTTACCCTGATGATGACAGTGGATATGTTGAGCTATTGGTGTGTCCCTCCTGTTGGCGATGTCGTTCAAATGTTCCCCTACTCTTCTACGGAGTTCGCGGGTGGTTTTTCCAATATACTCCATACCGCCATGGGCGTCCGCAGGGGGGGGGGGGCAAGGAGTGGCAAGTGCCCCCCCCTTCCTGGGGCCCTGGAAATCTGTGAACTGAGTTCTGCCTCTGCTCTGCAGCTGCTATCAGTGAGTGACAGTCAGTCAGGCAGTGAAGTGCCATGAGAGCCAGGCCAAGCAGGTGGCAGTCAGGGTGCTGGTGAAGGATGACCATAGACAGTACTGCCCAGAGGATGCCATCTCTGCTGTCCATATACCAGGCAGTATTGCCCCTTCAATCATATACCGCCTGCCCTCCTGGTCAGGGTGACCAGGCAGGCAGGCGGTATATGAAGGGGTAATACTGGTGGTAGGCCTGGTATTCTGAAGACCATCTGCTTGTAAGTTACATATGACAAAAGCCTGGAAGCGTTCAGGTACAGAACACAACATTTTATTTGTTGGCGACAAAACGCTAATTAACATATTTCTGAATGCTGAGACTATAACAAAGGGGTGCAAAAATAACATAGAATTAATAGACATTCAAGTGAAATAAGAAGAATTGGTCTTTCCTTTTGTGGTGGCCCTGTAAACAAACGGGGTTCTGTTCCACCCTCTTATATCTGCAGTTAGGCTTCATACACGTGCCCGTTTTATAATTCCATGTAGGAGGTTGCATTCTGCATGAAAGTTTTTTTTTCCCCCAAAGCTTCTTTTTGGAAACCATTTTTTGGTTCCACTTACAGTATAGGAAAGCATTATCGGTAATTAAGAAATATCTACTGTAGCTGTCTATCAAATAAATTATGGAAAATGATCATGGGTGTATGACTAATGTGGTGCATTGAATAATGTTTACATTAAAGGGCTTCTGTCACCCCACTAAACTCATATTTTTTTTGTGTACTTATAATCCCTATCCTGCGATATATCTATATATTATGTTATTAATCATTTTGGTTCAGTAGATATGTCAAAAAACGTACTTTTATAATATGCTAATTACCTGTCTACCAGCAAGTAGGGCGTCTACTTGCTGGTAGAAGCTGCAAAAAACCGCCCCCTCCTCCTGTTGATTGACAGGGCCAGCCGCGATCTCCTCCTCCGACTGGCCCTGTCAGCATTTCAAAAATCGCGCGCCTGTGTTGATTCGGCGCAGGCGCTCTGAGATAAGGAGGCTCGCCTCCTCAGCACTCCCTCAGTGCGCCTGCGCACTGTCAATCAACAGGAGGAGGGGGCGGTTTTTTGCTGCTGCTACCAGCAAGTAGGCGCCCTACTTGCTGGTAGACAGGTAATTAGCATATTATAAAAGAACGTTTTTTGACATATGTACTGAGCGAAAATGATTAATAACATAATGTATAGATATATCGCAGGATAGGGATTATAAGTACACAAAAAAAAAAAGAGTTTAGTGGGGTGACAGAAGCCCACACCATAGTCACCAGGTCCAGAACAACTACAGCTTATTATATCAGTTCTGGTGAGCATAATCAGCCCCTTCAAGCTTTTTGCAGTAAACCCTGTGTTTTCAGAGAAAATTCGGTGTTTACATTACTGCCTAGGAATACATCCACTGACCACTCCTCATATGGCAGCTAGAGGTACTTCCTAGGGCAGTGCTGCACACTGTGACTGCAGACTGGAATAAAAGTACCATTTTATTATATATGAGGGGGCAAGGAGGGAGAGGGGAGGCAGAGGGAGCCATAGAACCAGGGATACAACTTTGTATTCCTGGCACTTATAATATCCATTTAAGCTTTTCCATCACGTTGCACAGCTCATGCGTTATTATACTTTGTGATAATAAATTTGCCCCTCCCCTTCATTACATTCTCAGAAACAAGCAGAGCATGGATGTCAATAAAATTATGCCCCCCCCCTGGAAAAATTTCTGCGGACGCCCATGCGCCGCATTCACAGGAGAAGCGATAGATAACCCCTCTTGTTTTGCAATTGATGTAATATTGAATGGAATATATTTTCCCCGTATTATTACTCGTGAAGTGCGGACCAGCCTGGATGTATTTGCAGGCCACACACCCACTACACTTGAAACAGCCTTTGGTACGTGTTTGTTGGTCTAACCATAAACAGCCAGAGGGGGTTAGTGGTAGGAATTCACTATGCACCAATCTATCACGCAGTCTTCGCCCGCGACAGTACGTGATGTGTGGATAGTCCCCCACCACTGCTTTCAGATCAGGATGCATAGTGAGAATTCCCCAGTGTTGGATCACCACCTTCCATATCTGCTGTGCTGCCTTGTCATATGTAGTAGAGTAAAGGATCCCAGCAGACGTGACTTGATGCTCGTAACAAGTTTATTGACAAAGTAACAATATGTCCCGTATTCTAGGACGCGTTTCGGCTATGGTAGCCTTTTTCAACAGGTAAATGTCCATTACAAAACACAGGTTAATATACACCTATAATGCCAGGGATAGGGAACCTCCCAGTGACATCAGACCCGGGAAGGGGTGGTACATACAAAGTAACAAAAAAGTAACAAAGAATATATATAAAGGAAACCGTGTAGCGGCAATGTATCAAGACACTTATATTATATTGTATATTATAGATACCATCTCAGATGAGAGATCCTTCATTGAGTGGAAGATGTCTAAAAAATAATAATAATGATATACAGTACAGACCAAAAGTTTGGACACACCTTCTCATTCAAAGAGTTTTCTTTATTTTCATGACTATGAAGGCATCAAAACTATGAATTAACACATGTGGAATTATATACATAACAAACAAGTGTGAAACAATTGAAAATATGTCATATTCTAGGTTCTTCAAAGTAGCCACCTTTTGCTTTGATTACTGCTTTGCACACTCTTGGCATTCTCTTGATGAGCTTCAAGAGGTAGTCCCCTGAAATGGTCTTCCAACAGTCTTGAAGGAGTTCCCAGAGATGCTTAGCACTTGTTGGCCCTTTTGCCTTCACTCTGCGGTCCAGCTCACCCCAAACTATCTCGATTGGGTTCAGGTCCAGTGACTGTGGAGGCCAGGTCATCTGGCGCAGCACCCCATCACTCTCCTTCATGGTCAAATAGCCCTTACTTTCAAAGTTTTCCCAATTTTTCGGCTGACTGACTGACCTTCATTTCTTAAAGTAATGATGGCCACTCGTTTTTCTTTACTTAGCTGCTTTTTTCTTGCCATAATACCAATTCTAACAGTCTATTCAGTAGGACTATCAGCTGTGTATCCACCTGACTTCTCCTCAATGCAACTGATGGTCCCAACCCCATTTATAAGGCAAGAAATCCCACTTATTAAACCTGACAGGGCACACCTGTGAAGTGAAAACCATTTCAGGGGACTACCTCTTGAAGCTCATCAAGAGAATGCCAAGAGTGTGCAAAGCAGTAATCAAAGCAAAAGGTGGCTACTTTGAAGAACCTAGAATATGACATATTTTCATTGTTTCACACTTGTTTGTTATGTATATATTTCCACATGTGTTAATTCATAGTTTTGATGCCTTCAGTGTGAATCTACAATTTTCATAGTCATGAAAATAAAGAAAACTCTTTGAATGAGAAGGTGTGTCCAAACTTTTGGTCTGTACTGTATATTAGATAACCAATTCTTCCTGTAGGGCTGACCTAAATGCAGGTCTGAGGACCTTATCCGGATAGCCGCGTTGTAAAAATCTGGTTCATAAACATGTTCTGTTTAAAAAAAAAAAATTCAATTAAAAAAAACACCACCAAATGAAAAAAAGTACAAGTGGCCAAAAACACTTTTGTGTATCTTACATCTGGAGCTGGAATTTTTTTCATCATAAAGCGCAAGTGTAAAAAAATAAAAAAAATTCTATCAAAAGTGCCGAAAAACACCACCAAAAACCTATGTGTGAATCCACTCTAAGACTGGTTTGCAAGTTACCACAACCCCATGATTGCAAAAACAAAATCCAACTGCTGGATTTTTGGAGTTTTTAGGGCTCATGCCACGAGCATGTGAGCCCCGTGTTGCGGGGAGCAATGCACAGACACCATCTGTGTGCAAACCGATTGCAGATGCAGATCTTTTGACTTGAATGGTTCGGCGATCCGCAAAAGATGGTCCGCACCGCAAAATAATGGACATATGCCTTTTTTTTTTTTTGTGGTGAAATCCCAAGGAAGAGCTTTGCAGTGCTTCCTTGCTCTTCCAATCCGTGCCTGCACTCAGCACCAATCTGTATCTTGAGGATTGTGTCCGGACCCATTCAAGTCAATGGGTGCTCGTATATTGCGGACCCACTGTTTGTGGTCCGCAATACGGGCACGGGGCACGAGCATGAGCCCTTAGGGTCACGGTGGTGACAACCTATGAGTTGTCCTGCAGAACCATTCAGTTAAACCCATCGTGTAGTCCCACTGATCATACATTATAATGAAATAAATATATTTTACTATTTTATTTCTAATTTATTCTGAGTATTTCCCGCCTTCCCACTGCCCAGTGATGCCCTTTTCCTTAGCAGTCATGTCAGGAGTTAATATGTTTTGTATTAGAGTCATCAATCTAACCAGTTTAATTAAAGTGCTCAGCTGCATAGGCGAGAGGTCAGGTCAGCTCTGCTAGACCCTGCGGTCAGAGTTGATTATACACCGCAGAGACATGATGCACTGGTCCAGCTGAGGGCCCAGCATGCAGCAGCCATTCACAATACCTACAGGGAGAAAAATGTAATGTGCATAAAAACAAAAATCTAAAAATATTTTATTGCACATATATTGCAGTAATACTTCATTTGAAATGCTGAATTGATTACATGATTACATAGTGATGCTTTCATCCAATAACCCATTTCATCCCCCCCCCCCCCCCCCCCCCCCAACATAAAAGGTTAAGGCTGCATTAACCCCTTAAGGAGCGGGCCTATTTTATTTTTTGCATTTTTTATTTTTGCTCCCCTCATTCTAATAGTCAGAACTTCTTTATGTTTCCATTGATATAGCCATATGAGGGGTTATTATTTGCAGGGCAAGATACATTTTTAATTATGCCAATTACTTTACCACGTCTTGTATTGGAAAATGGAAAAAAAAATTATTGTGGGGTAAAATTGAAAAATAAAAACCACAATTCTTCCAAGGTTTTTTGGGTTTTGACATTACGCCGTTCAATGTGCACTAAAAATGACACGAGCTCCATATTCTGCGATTAAATTTGATTACGGAGATACCAAACTTGTATAGTTGTTTGTTTTTTTTTATTCTTATTGCATTTTCACATTAACAACCATACAAAGAGGACTATCAGTTACCATCTTAGTAAAGTTAACATCATACAGAAATTACATATGTTTTAGCTAATATTCCACAAAAGGACTTTCACACCCCCTCCCTCCCAACTCCACCATTTCTCAAAAACACTAGTGCATAGGTCCAGATGATGTTACTTTCACAATTATACCTCACATAACATAGACAAATAGCACCCTGTCACCAGGGTGTAGTGACACAAGCCATCTCACCATATGCGCAAGAGTCCCAGAGTTCCTTTACTGCCAGGTAATAAATACCAATTAGTATACAGTTAGGTCCATATATATTTGGACAGAGACAACATTTTTTTATTTTTGTTCTGTACATTACCACAATGGATTTTGAACAAAACAACTCAGATGCAGGTGAAGTTCAGACTTTCCCCTTTTTTTATATATTCTTTATTCAAGCAATAAATACACAAATCACAGAAACAAAATGCACCAAACGGATATGCCACTGACTATACTGGCTAGTCATAAATGCAGATATTAAAAGCTGAGACTTTTGCCAATATATTCCTGTCAGGAAAATATCGGAGCCCATCATGCACCACGTCACGGTCTCTCAGCATGGCAAGGGTCCTACCACTACGCTAACTATGGTGTGAACAAGGTCTGAAGGTGATGAAATCCAGCTCACAGCCAAGCTTCCACACAACCGCATAGCAACAACTAATGCAATGTGAACAAAGCAAGACTGTAAGCCACACCCATATCAGACCATGTGATGGAGGTTACCAGGTGCAAAAGGATGTTTAAATGCCAGGTAAAGGCACATTCAATACATATAAAACAAAATCACAGAAATATAGTGGCAAATATGGGGGAGCTGCTCAAACCCCAAACACTAGCGTGTTTTTCATTGGGGGAGCAGTCCCACCGCATGTGGACCGCAGCAAGCGACTATCCCCAGAAAAAAAATGCGTACAATGGAGGATGCCGGCGCGGTCCACATGCACCACAAAGGCGTCCTACACAAACCGAAGCATTGTGCGGATGAAAATATAATTATATAAATCACAGAAAAAAATGCACCAAACGGATATGCCACTGACTATACTAGCTAGTCATACAAGCAGATATTAAAAGCTGAGACTTTTGCCAATATATTCCTATTAGGAACATATCGGAGCCCATCCGATGTGTGGCTTACAGTCTTGCTTTGTTCACATTGCATTAGTTGTCCTGCTATGCGGTTGTGTAGAAGCTTGGCTGTGAGCTGGATTTCATCACCTTCAGACCTTGTTCACACCATAGTTAGCGTAGTGGTAGGACCCCGTGCCATGCTGAGAGACCGTGACGTGGTGCATGATGGGCTCCGATATGTTCCTGACAGGAATATATTGTCAAAAGTCTCAGCTTTTAATATCTGCTTGTATGACTAGCTAGTATAATCAGTGGCATATCCGTTTGGTGCATTTTTTTCTGTGATTTATATAATTATATTTTCATCCGCACAATGCTCCGTTTTGTGTAGGATGCCTTTGTGGTGCATGTGGACCGCGCCGACATCCTCCATTGTACGCATTTTTTTGCTGGGGATAGTCGCTTGCTGCGGTCCACATGCGGTGGGACTGCTTCCCCAATGAAAAACACGCTACAGTGTTTGGGGTTTGAGCAGCTCCCCCATATTTGCCACTATATTTCTGTGATTTTGTTCAATAAATACACAAGCAAAAACAATAAAACAAACATATATATATATATATATATATATATATATATATATACAGTACAGACCAAAAGTTTGGAAACACCTTCTCATTCGAAGAGGCAACAAAACTATGAATTAACACATGTGGAATTATATACATAACAAACAAGTGTGAAACAACTGAAAATATGTCATATTCTAGGTTCTTCAAAGTAGCCACCTTTTGATTTGATTACTGCTTTGCACACTCTTGGCATTCTCTTGATGAGCTTCAAGAGGTAGTCCCCTGAAATGGTTTTCACTTCACAGGTGTGCCCTGTCAGGTTTAATAAGTGGGATTTCTTGCCTTATAAATGGGGTTGGGACAATCAGTGGCGTTGAGGAGAAGTCAGGTGGATACACAGCTGATAGTCCTACTGAATAGACTGTTAGAATTGGTATTATGGCAAGAAAAAATCAGCTAAGTAAAGAAAAATTAGTGGCCATCATTACTTTAAGAAATGAAGGTCAGTCAGTCAGCCGAAAAATTGGGAAAACTTTAAAAGTAAGGGCTATTTGACCATGAAGGAGAGTGATGGGGTGCTGGGCCAGATGACCTGGCCTCCACAGTCACCGGACCTGAACCCAATCGAGATGGTTTGGTGTGAGCTGGACCGCAGAGTGAAGGCAAAAGGGCCAACAAGTGCTAAGCATCTCTGGGAACTCCTTCAAGACTGTTGGAAGACCATTTCAGGGGACTACCTCTTGAAGCTCATCAAGAGAATGCCAAGAGTGTGCAAAGCAGTAATCAAAGCAAAAGGTGGCTACTTTGAAGAACCCAGAATATGACATATTTTCAGTTGTTTCACACTTGTTTGTTATGTATATAATTCCACATGTGTTAATTCATAGTTTTGATGCCTTCATAGTCATGAAAATAAAGAAAACTCTTTAAATGAGAAGGTGTGTCCAAACTTTTGGTCTGTACTGTATATACTGTATATATATAAAAAAAATTGAAATATTACCCAAACCCACCCACCCCCAGAGAGCGAGAAAAGGAAAGAGAATTTTAAAAAAAAATAAGAATCTAACCATTAAACTTCTCCATAAATATCTTCCATTTACCCCATAGTCTTTGATGAATATACATTGTATTTATTTTAATGTAACCAGCTTTCTCAATGGAACTATATAAACTCATCATATTTATCCATTCTTTAACAGTGGGCACATCTGTTCTCATCCACCTTCCGGCCACTCATAAACGGGCCAGAAAGAAGGATTTATACACCATAATCTGGTACATTTTCGAGAGATCATACAGAACTTCACCCAACACACAAATATCTCCAATCATCTCAATGAGACCCTGCCAAAATGGTTGTATTTTAGGGCAACGCCACCACATATAGATAATATCTGCTTTAGGACTTTCACATCTTGGACATACACCTGAAATACCCGTTGAGAATTTTTGAAGCCAGTCGGGAGTCACATACCAACGATGCAAGATCATAAATTGAGTAACTCGCTTGCCAGTACCTCCTCCATTGTTCCTCAGTTGATGGACCTAGATCCTTTTCCCATGCTATCTTACTAGAGCATCTTTCCCCCCTATCTATAGCTACTCTTAGTTTTTTATATAATATTGACACCAATCTATAATTACCCCTCCTGTAAAATAAAATTCAACATATCATGTGATCATAATGCCCTAGGTCAGGGATGCACAAATTGCGGATCTCCAGCTGTTGTAAATCTACAACTCCCAGTATGCCCAGTCTGCCTACAGCTATCAGCCTACAACAGGGCATGATGGGATTTGTAGTTTTACAACAGCTGGAGAGCCGCAGTTTGCCTAACACTGCCCTAGGTATCTTATTTTTAACTCATTTAAAGATTGCAACTAATTGTAAATATCTAAACAAACTCTGCCTATCATCACCTAAATTCCCTAGTAACTCTTCTTTTTACTTTAATACCCCATCTTTAATATATTGTGATAAATACCAAAAAAACTTTTGTTGTCCAGTTTTGTTATTCCCCAATGTGTCATGATACCAAAAAGGAGTCAATCGTGTAAAACCCTCCAAACCCAATTGTTTTTTAAGCATGACCCAGGACCCCACTAGGAATTTAACAAATGGAATCCTATATACTGTTTTATTATATAATTGTTCTGAATCAAGAAGAATAATCCTTCGCTAATTCTAAACCCAGGTATTTGAAGTTATCCTGAGGGCCCAAAATTGTTAACCTCTTATCCATTACCTCAATCTTGTCACTCAACGGAAGCAGTATTGATTTATTCTAATTACCATATTTTTCACCCCATAAGACGCACCCCCCCCCCAAAGTGCGTCTTATTGGGTGAATACTAATGAGCTCTTACATTATGGAAGCGCTCATTAGTACTGGAGGACTGGGAAGCGGTGAAGGCTCTGTATGCAACGCTTCCTGGTCCTCGGCTGATGGCTGTGAGGGCGCTCTGTGACCTCACACTGTGCACGCCAGTTCACAGCACAGCTGACAGGAGGAGAAAGAAGATCGCGCTGGAGGAGAGGAGCGGAGGCGCCCAGGAGCAGGAGAGGTAAGTGTTGTTTTTTTTTATGTTCTGTGACTGAGAGGCAACGGGGGCTGAAACATAGCAATGGAAGTTGATATGGGGGCTGAAATATGGCCATGTGGGCTGATATAAGTGCTGAAATATGGCAATGGGGCCTGATAATGAGGGCTGAAATATGGCAATGGGGGCTGAAATATGGCCATGGGGACTGATATAAGTGCTGAAATATGGCAATGGGGCCTAATAATGAGGGCTGAAATATGACAATTGGGGCTGAAATATGGCCATGGGGGCTGAAATATGGCCATAGGTGCTGAAATATGGCAATGGGGGCTATTATGGGGGGTGAAATATGGCAATGGTGGCTGATATGGTGGATGATGAGAGGCATATGGGGACTGATGAGAGCCATGGGGGCTGACATGGGGGCTCATGAGAGGCATGGGGCTCTTATATGAGGTCTGACTGTGGGTCATTCACATTTGGGTCTAAGCTGAGGTCTGATTGGAAGTCTAATCCGAAGTCTTATTGGGGTCTTATTGACATTGGGGGTCTGATTGGGGCTGTCATCTGAGGTCTGATTAACATTGGGGGTCTGACTGGTGGTCTGACCAGAGGGCAAATGAAAAATATTTTTTTTTATTATTGTCCTCCTCTAAAACCTATGTGCGTCTTATGGGCCAGTGTGTCTTATGGGCCGGCGCGTCTTATAGGGCGAAAAATACGGTAATTGTCATCCCCGAGAAGCTACCAAATTCATCCATCAATGCTATAAGATAATTTAAAATAACATTAGTATCACCAAGAAAAAAAAGAACATCGTCTGCATAGAGTGATAATTTATCCTCTCTTCTCCTCACTCCAAATCCCTGCAAACCTGAATCCTGTCTGATCTTAATTGCCAATGGTTCCACCACCAGGGCGAAAAGCAGTGGCGTAGGGATCGCCATAGCAACCATAGCAGTGGCTATGGGGCCCGTCCGACCGCATTCTTTTTTATTTTATTTTTATTAACACACACAGACACTACTACACACAGGCAGCCAGGAGGTGGCGTAACTACCGGGGAAGCAGCTGCTTCGGGGCCCGACAGTTTATTTTCAAGTTAGTTAAATATCGATGTCTTAATGTTCAGGGCCCCCTTCACAGCAGCGGTCTTAATGTTCAGGCCCCCTCGCTAATGTGATCTAATCGTACTGTATAAGTCTCCTGATGTGTCTGGGATTCGAACCCACAACCTCCAATGTATGAGTGTATCAGAGGCAAAGCATTTACCCTCACAACCATAAAGGAGGCATTGCAACTGATTGAAAAAAATTTGACACTTCTACTGGCTAAGTGTACAACTATACACATGACAGCTGCCCCAACACACCCAGCACTGCTATATCTCTATATGACAGCTATCCCAGCACACTCAGCTCTGCTATATCTCTATATATGAGCAGCTGTCATGTGTATAGATGTACACTTAGCCAGCTATAACATAGAAGTCTCATATTTTTTCAGTCAGCAGCAAGCCATTTCTTATGGTCTTGTGGTTAGATGCTTTGCCTCTGATACAGAAGGTCATGGGTTTGAATCCCAGCAGAAATCCCAGCAGCCACAGGAAGAGGCTGCATCGCATCGCTGACAGAAGTGTTTATTTTATTTTTTTTAATACCCGACTGTTACTGCCATGGGGGGAGCGGGGGGCACTTGATACTGGCACATGGGGGGAGGGGGGAAGGCACCTGATACTGTGGATGGCACTGTTTAGGGGAGGGGGATCTGTGTATGGCACTATTTAGGGGAGGGGGATCTGTTGATGGCACTATTTAGGGGAGGGGGATCTGTGGATGGCACTGTTTAGGGGAGGGGGATCTGTGGATGGCACTGTTTAGGGGAGAGGGATCTGTGGATGGCACTATTTAGGGGAGGGGGATCTGTGGATGGCACTATTTAGGGGAGGGGGATCTGTGGATGGCACTATTTAGGGGAGGGGGATCTGTGGATGGCACTATTTAGGGGAGGGGGATCTGTGGATGGCACTATTTAGGGGAGGGGGATCTGTGGATGACACTATTTAGGGGAGGGGGATCTGTGGATGGCACTATTTAGGGGAGGGGGATCTGTGGATGGCACTATTTAGGGGAGGGGGATCTGTGGATGGCACTGTTTAGGGGAGGGAGATCTGTGTATGGCACTATTTAGGGGAGGGGGATCTGTTAATGGCACTGTTTAGGGGAGGGGGATCTGTGGATGGCACTGTTTAGGGGAGGGGGATCTGTGGATGGCACTGTTTAGGGGAGAGGGATCTGTGGATGGCACTATTTAGGGGAGGGGGATCTGTGGATGGCACTATTTAGGGGAGGGGGATCTGTGGATGGCACTATTTAGGGGAGGGGGATCTGTTGATGGCACTATTTAGGGGAGGGGGATCTGTGGATGGCACTATTTAGGGGAGGGGGATCTGTGGATGGCACTATTTAGGGGAGGGGGATCTGTGGATGGCACTATTTAGGGGAGGGGGATCTGTGGATGGCACTGTTTAGGGGAGAGGGATCTGTGGATGGCACTGTTTAGGGGAGGGGGGATCTGTTGATGGCACTGTTTAGGGGAGGGGGATCTGTGGATGGCACTGTTTAGGGGAGAGGGATCTGTGGATGGCACTATTTAGGGGAGGGGGATCTGTGGATGGCACTATTTAGGGGAGGGGGATCTGTGGATGGCACTATTTAGGGGAGGGGGATCTGTAGATGGCACGGGGGGGGGCCATAATTTTTTTTTGCTATGGGGCCCATGCATTTCTAGCTACGCCCCTGGCGAAAAGTAAAGGAGAGAGGGGACAACCCTGCCTCATGCCCCTCTCAATACCAAAACTCTCAGACACTTGACCATTAACAGATATCCGTACTCTCGGGTCATTATAAATAATCTTCACCCACTTGGTAAACTCAGATCCAAAACCAAAGCAACCCAGAGTTTCCCACAAAAAAAACCATTCCACACTATCAAAAGCTTTTGTCTCATCTAGCGACAGGATAGAGCAGCCATCAGCATCATCATTACCCACCCATTGAATATTGGCAAAAATTCTGAAAAGGTTTAAAGAAGTAGATCTTCCAGGAATAAATCTGTTTTGATCCTCATGCACCAAGTGCGTAATTACCCCCTTCAATCTCTTCGCCAAAATCTATTCGCTCAAAACTCTCTATCTCTTTTGTATAATTCTACAAGTAATCCATCTGGACCTGCTGTTTCACCAAGTGGAGATTCAGCTTTTGCAGATAGCACCTCACTCAATGAAATGGGACTGTCTAATGCTTCCCGTTTTTTTTGGGATATTCCCCAAAAACATTTCAATCTATTGTAATCAATTTGGATGTGTGTTGAGTACAGATCCCCATAATATTCTCTAAACACCACTAATATCTTGTCTGGATCTCATTATGTATTATGCCCCCTGTAAGAAGGTACCTGGAATCATTGTGGATGGAAGATATGTGTCACCAAGGTTCCTGGCCTTGGTGAAGTAAGAGACAGTATTTTATGTGTCAGCAGCAGATATTGCTAATTGACACCTAAAGATTTAGCATGGCTGTTATAGCTGATCCGGGACGGCTCTTACTGGGAGTAGTCAAAGTGCTGGGTGGGTGACTACTCCCCATGCTCCAGGCCGGGTTTTGCCAGGCATAAAAAACAGCCAGTACTACCAGGTGTGTGGATTTACCTCCCTCTGACAGTGGAGCTCAGGAGTCTGTGTGCTGTGAACTGAGGGCTGTGCTGGGATTTGAGGTTTATGCTGGGCTGGAGGACTCAGGCCCCTCTAAAGGCGAACAGGCCGCCTATGGACTTGATGAGGCTGAACTGCTAACAGGGTGCGAATTAACACCCAGGAAAAAAGGTGACTTTTATTGTTTATGGACTTTCCTTGTGTGTGAACAAACACCAAGCCACCTCTGTTTTGTGATGCACCTTATCTGCATTTTGTTATACACCAATGTGTGAATAAACAGAGCTGTTTGATTCAAGAACTGTGTACTTTGCCTCTATACTGCATCCGCTAGTCCAAACTACCAAAGCGAATCCCCACACCCCTTATCTCGAATTGCAGACATGTTTGCCACTTTTTCCATCTAACTAATGATCCCAGACAAGAATTTACAAGGCCTACCCCCCTCCCAATGTCTTCTAGATTTAATAAATAAGTAAGTGTTCTGTGCTTTTTCTCTAAGATAGTTATCATAATTATTAGATGCCACCAACCAAGCTTCTCTTGATTCCAGTTTTTTGAATTATCATCCTCTTATCCATATTTCCCACTGTTAACTTTAAATCATCTTCCTTCTTTTTAAACACTTTTTTTAATTCTATAATCTTTTTATTTAGTAGTCCTCTCACATAAGCCTTGGCAGCATCCCAGACCTCATTTACCCAAGCAGAATCCTTGTTTATCTCAAAGAAAATAATTAACTCTTTTTCAAAATTGGCCTCTAGCCCCATTAGGTTAAGCCAGATAGGACTAACCGAGTAAGCTTTACAAATGCCAATCGCAACTTCTGCCCTTGAACCCACTATTATTAAAACTAGGCAATGGTCTGAGATGCACCTTGGCTCATACGAGACCACCACTCTGCTCTGAAATGTCAAATACCAAATCAATCCTGGAAAGGGAGTCATAATTTTTACTATAACAAGAATACTCTTTCAATAATAGATTATGAGTTCTCCATATATCCCACCAACCAAGCTCTTGGAATAACTTCATCAATGACGTAGTCCCTGTTTTTTTTACTTATCTTTCTTGGACAATCTATCCAGATCATCGTTCATCGTACAGTTGAAATCTTCCAACAATAGCAATGGACAATTATGTTTATCCTGTAAAAAATCAAGTTTTAACAACACCTCATGTCTATAAGGAGGTGGGATATAAATCCCTGCCACTACCCATCTTACTTTCTCAAAACATCCATACAGGAAGACGTAACGCCCCTCTACATCAATCCTTTGAGAAATAATTGAGCATGGTATATCTTTATGGATAAGGATACTAACCCCTCTACTATACCCACTGTAAACAGAGAAAAATTGATAAGATATCCATTTCCTTTTAAAAAGGCCTAATCTATCCTTTAGCATATGGGTCTCCGTTAGACATATTATGGCTGGTAGATATCTACCTATTACACCGAACACAGCAAAATTCTTCACTTTCTTCCCCAATCCTCTTACATTCCAAGATAAGATTTTAATCACTGATAACCTTTATATTAATACAAAATCAATCCCAAAATTTTTTTCCCCCATTCCTTCTCGCCCTCTCCCCTCTGGTGTATCACTCCCCCGTAAGGACTTAACACCCTACTATACTGACTCAAAATCCACCCCCCCATCCCCGTCCCTGTCTATTTCTCTCAAAAATCAATTACCTACTTCACCCTCTATTACAACAATACCTCTCAGCAAGTCATAAACCCACAGTTTCCATCCACTTATTCACCTCCTGAGATGAAGAAAAAAACCTGACCTGATCTTTATATACAATTCTAAGTTTAGCAGGATACAAAAGAGAGTACGCTATATCCGCCTGACGGAGTGTACGTTTAACATCAATGTATTTCTCTCTCTCTTTTTGAGTTATGGAAGAGTAGTCCGGATAAACGGACACTTTTGATCCCTGTATTTCCACTAATTCAAGTGATCTTATTTTATGCATAACAACCTTAAACAGCGTAATTTTTGCTATTATTGTTCTTGGATAATTACCCACTACATTTTTTCATTGGTATCCTATGTGCTCTCTCAACTGTAAATGAATTACAGAGATTTTCCCCACCAACCACCTCAATAATCCAGTTTTGAATATATTGTGCACAGTTTGCACCCTCCATTTTTTCAGGTATTCCTATAAATCTAATGTTTGATCTCCTGTCCCTATCTTCCAGCTCTGTAATTTTCTTGCTAAGGGCCTCATTCTCCCTTTTCAGGCTCTTAAGGTATTTAACCGCTGCGAGCATTTGATTTTCTAGCACACTTACCATCATCTCTAATCAACTGTACATCACTTCAGCTTTTAATTCTCCCATTTGTTTTGTTATCATCTCCAACACTAAATTAGATTTAGACACTGCTGACATGATGTCAGATCATGTACGGGAATATGTGGGATCCATTGGCGATGGTAACACCACTTCAGAATCTTCCATATCCTCATCACTCCACACCAGATTTTTTATTTGGGGGTTGGACCTATTTTGCCCCTTATTAACTACAGTAGGCCGAGCTTGGAGAAATATATTTTGTCTTCACCCCCTCTTTTCCCCTTTCTTTAGTGGCAGAGCTCAATTAATACAATTAACAATCCCATAAATCCTCCACATATTAGATTTAGTTCAACATCCGCCACACACAGATCCTTTCGTTTCTTGATTGTCCATAAATAGGCGATAGAGTTCCTCTATGGATATTAGTTGCACATAAGCGATAGTTAATAATTGAGATAAATAATGATTAATTCATAAATATTAGTCCATGTAAGCACAGCAGAGAAACATAAGTCCAAAGCCAATATGTTAACCACCTCCAGACCGCCTAACGCAGGATCGCGTTCCAGAGGCGGCAGCCCTGCACACAGTCACGCATATACGCGTCATCTCGCGAGACGCGAGATTTCCTGTGAACGCGCGCACACAGGCGCGCGCGTTCACAGGATCGGAAGGTAAGCGAGTGGATCTCCAGCCTGCCAGCGGCGATCGTTCGCTGGCAGGCTGGAGATGTGATTTTTTTAACCCCTAACAGGTATATTAGACGCTGTTTTGATAACAGCATCTAATATACCTGATACCTGGTCCTCTGGTGGTCCCTTTTGTTTGGATCGACCACCAGAGGACACAGGTAGCTCAGTAAAGTAGCACCAAACACCACTACACTACACTACACTACACCCCCCCTGTCACTTATTAACCCCTTATGAACCCCTGATCACCCCATATAGACTCCCTGATCACCCCCCTGTCATTGATCACCCCCCTGTAAGGCTCCATTAAGATGTCCGTATGATTTTTACGGATCCACTGATACATGGATCGGATACGCAAAACGCATACGGACGTCTGAATTGAGCCTTACAGGGGGGTGATCAATGACGGGGGTGATCACCCCATATAGACTCCCTGATCACCCCCCTATCATTGATCACCCCCCTGTCATTGATCACCCCCCTGTAAGGCTGCATTCAGATGTCCGTATGTTTTTTACGGATCCACGGATACATGGATCGGATCCGCAAAACACATACAGGTGTCTGAATGGAGCCTTACAGGGGGGTGATCACCCCATATAGACTCCCTGATCACCCCCCTGTCATTGATCACCCCCTTGTAAGGCTCCATTCAGACGTCCGTATGATTTTTACGGATCCACTGATACATGGATCGGATCCGCAAAACACATACGGACGTCTGAATGGAGCCTTACAGGGGGGTGATCAATGACAGGGGGGTGATCAATGACAGGGGGGTGATCACCCCATATAGACTCCCTGATCACCCCCCTGTCATTGATCACCCCCCTGTCATTGATCACCCCCCTGTCAGGCTGCATTCAGATGTCCGTATGATTTTTACGGATACACTGATACATGGATCGGATCCGCAAAACACATACGGACATCTGAATGGAGCCTTATAGGGGGGTGATCAATGACAGGGGGGTGATCACCCCATATAGACTCCCTGATCACCCCCCTGTCATTGATCACCCCCCTGTCATTGATCACCCCCCTGTAAGGCTGCATTCAGATGTCCGTATGATTTTTATGGATCCACTGATACATGGATCGGATCCGCAAAACACATACGGACATCTGAATGGAGCCTTATAGGGGGGTGATCAATGACAGGGGGGTGATCACCCCAAATAGACTCCCTGATCACCCCCCTGTCATTGATCACCCCCCTGTCATTGATCACCCCCCTGTCATTGATCACCCCCCTGTAAGGCTGCATTCAGATGTCCGTATGATTTTTACGGATCCACTGATACATGGATCGGATCCGCAAAACACATACGGACATCTGAATGGAGCCTTACAGGGGGGTGATCAATGACAGGGGGGTGATCACCCCATATAGACTCCCTGATCACCCCCCTGTCATTGATCACCCCCCTGTCATTGATCACCCCCCTGTAAGGCTGCATTCAGATGTCCGTATGATTTTTACGGATCCACTGATACATGGATCGGATCCGCAAAACACATACGGACATCTGAATGGAGCCTTATAGGGGGGTGATCAATGACAGGGGGGTGATCACCCCATATAGACTCCCTGATCACCCCCCTGTCATTGATCACCCCCCTGTCATTGATCACCGCCCTGTCATTGATCACCCCCCTGTAAGGCTCCATTCAGACATTTTTTTGGCCCAAGTTAGCGGAATTTTTTTTTTTTTCTTACAAAGTCTCATATTCCACTAACTTGTGTCAAAAAATAAAATCTCACATGAACTCACCATACCCCTCACAGAATCCAAATGCGTAAAAATTTTTAGACATTTATATTCCAGACTTCTTCTCACGCTTTAGGGCCCCTAGAATGCCAGGGCAGTATAAATACCCCACATGTGACCCCATTTCGGAAAGAAGACACCCCAAGGTATTCGCTGAGGGGCATATTGAGTCCATGAAAGATTGAAATTTTTGTCCCAAGTTAGCGGAAAGGGAGACTTTGTGAGAAAAAAAAATAAAAAATCAATTTCCGCTAAAAATTCTATGAACTCGCCATGCCCCTCATTGAATACCTTGGGGTTTCTTCTTTCCAAAATGGGGTCACATGTGGGGTATTTATACTGCACTGGCTTTTTAGGGGCCCTAAAGCGTGAGAAGAAGTCTGGGATCCAAATGTCTAAAAATGCCCTCATAAAAGGAATGTGGGCCCTTTTGCACACCTAGGCTGCAAAAAAGTGTCACACATCTGGTATCGCCGTACTCAGGAGAAGTTGGGCAATCTGTTTTGGGGTGTCATTTTACATATGCCCATGCTGGGTGAGATAAATATCTTGGTCAAATGCCAACTTTGTATAAAAAATGGGAAAAGTTGTCTTTTGCCGACATATTTATCTCACCCAGCATGAGTATATGTAAAAAGACACCCCAAAACACATTGCCCAACTTCTCCTGAATACGGCGATACCACATGTGTGACACTTTTTTGCAGCCTAGGTGGGCAAAGGGGCCCACATTCCAAAGAGCACCTTTAGGATTTCACAGGTCATTTACCTACTTACCACACATTAGGGCTCCTAGAATGCCAGGGCAGTATAACTACCCCACAAGTGACCCTATTTTGGAAAGAAGACACCCCAAGGTATTCCGTGAGGGGCATGGCGAGTTCCTAGAATTTTTTTTTTTTGTCACAAGTTAGCGGAAAATGATGAGAAGTGGTTTGAAATCAAAATCTGTAAAAAATGGCCGGTGAAATCCGAAAGGTGCTCTTTGGAATGTGGGCCCCTTTGCCCACCTAGGCTGCAAAAAAGTGTCACACATCTGGTATCCCCGTACTCAGGAGAAGTTGGGCAATGTGTTTTGGGGTGTCTTTTTACATATACCCATGCTGGGTGAGAGAAATATCTTGGCAAAAGACAACTTTTCCCATTTTTTTATACAAAGTTGGCATTTGACCAAGATATTTATATAAAGCCATGAAGTTAGTGGAACAAATAGTCAAATATGTTAGAGTGTAAAACAAGCATGTCAAACTCAAAGGCTAACATGGGCCAAAAAAACTAAATTTTAGTTTATGTGGGCCGCATCAAAAAAAAAATAATTTTTTTTTACAATATAATGCAGACGGATCCGTTCTGAACAGATCCACCGTCTGCATTATATGAGCGGATCCGTCTCAGACGGATCCGCTGTGAACGCAAGTGTGAAAGTAGCCTTAGGGGCGAGAACCTGGGATCTTTCATCCCTTGTCCTATTCAGCTCTATCAGGGTGAATAGGACTTCACACTGTCCCTGCTGCTCTGTGCCTTGTGCACACAGCATCAGGGATGTTACCATGGCAACCAGGGCTTCTGTAGCATCCTGGCTGCCATGGTAACTGATCGGAGCCCCAGGCTCACACAGCTGGGGCTCCGATCAGAAGCTGCCACTGCACCACCAATGAGGGGGAGGGGAGAGGTCCCTGTGGCCACTGCCACCAATGATTTTAATACTGAGGGAGTTGAGAGGGGCTGGCGCACTGTGCCACCAATGATTTTAATGGGATGGGGGGTTGAGGGGGGGGGCACACTGCACCACCAATGATAAATTACCCCTTTATACAGGAGGTTGGTACTGGCAGATCAGCAGTTAACCCCTCAGGTGCGGCACCTAAGGGGCAATGCGATTCTGCTGCCGGCACCCGCCTCCTGTATTGTGTTAAAGACTGACTTTCACTATCAGGCCACACAGAGCCACACTATCAGGCTGTAGCGCTGTCAAATCGCAGCGCAGGGAGAAGGAACGCCCACTAGTGAAGCTGATGTCTCCTCCCATCGCTCCGATAGTAATCAGCAGCATGTGGAGCAGGAGAGGAGACAGTAATGGAGCACTGCAGGCGAACGGAGCGGCGCCCAGGACTAATGGTGAGTGCTGAGACATCGCTGGGCGCAGCTCTGTGTGGGAAATGGGAATAGTCCTATCATTGGTGGCTCAGTGCGCCCGCCCCTCCTCCGCCCCTCTCTCCTCATTGGTGGCGCAGTGCGCCCGCCCCTCCTCCCCCCCCTCTCTTCTCATTGGTGGCAGCGGCAGCAGTACAGGGGGAGGGACAGCTTCCTTCTCTCCGTGCTGCTGAGAGAACATGAGCGCGCCGATAGCAGCGCGCTCATGTTCAGAGATACTAGACTGCCGGGCCGCAAAGATACCCAGGGTGTAAAACATCAGCCATCACAGGGTTATTGAAGATCAGGGTTAATTAAGCAGACGCCATTAGAGATTGATTCACGTCCCTTCTTATATTACGGTTATCTGCCAACCTTCATTCAACCGGAATACAACCCGCGCTCCAACAACCCTGAATCTCACCCCCCTTTACATCTCAGGGTGATATATGCAAAAAGGCTTCCATGCAGACCACGCGACATTCCCCTACCAAAGGGCAGACAGAAAAGCAGCTTCACCCAGGCGTCCCTCCTCGTCCGGACAGGTCGTACAGATCCCATCTGTTTCAGTGAGGAAGAGTTCCCCCGCTGTCCTCCAGGTAACATTCTCTCCCCCCCTTTCTACTTCTTGACCGCCACATACTGAAGAGTCATAAAGCAGCCCGCAGATGGTATTCGCCTGAGACAGGCTTCATTCGGAGGAGCAGAGGCACAGCCAAACGGGGAGATTCATCCGGACTTGGGGAACACTGAGAGGCAAGACACGTGGAACCCACGCCAGGTAGTTGCAGGCGCTTCAAGAAAGCTCACTCATCGTGGGACATGGAGAGGTGGTGGAGTCACAGCCGGGTGTGCTACAGCGTCCACGTCATGCCGGCGCGCTGCCCCAGACTTTCAGCTTTAATTCACTGGGTTGAACAAAATGATTGCATAAATGTGAGGAACTAAACCATTTTTTTAAACTCAATTCCTTCATTTCAGGGGCTCAAACGTAATTGGACAACTTAAATAATTGTAAATAAAACCTTAATTTCTAATACTTTGTTGAAAACCCTTTGTTGGCAATGACTGCCTGAAGTCTTGAACTCACCAGACGCTGTGTTTCCTCCTTTTTAATGCTCGGCCAGGCCTTTACTGCAGTGGTTTTCAGTACCTGTTTGTTTGTGGCCTTTCTGTCTAAAGTTTAGTCTTTAACAAGTGAAATGCTCTATTTGGTTTAGATCAGGGGACTGACTCGGCCATTCAAGAATATTCCACTGCTTTGCTTTAATAAATTCCTGGGTATTATGAAACGCTGACCAATCAGTTTGGCTGTATTTGAGCACACAGTATGTCTCTGAAAACCCCAGAATTCATCCGGCTGCTTCCGTCCTGTGTCACATCATCAATAAACACTAGGGCCCCGGGGCCACTGGCAGCCATGCATGCCCAAGCCATCACACTACCTCCGCCGTGTTTTACAGATGATGTGGTATGCTTTGGATCATGAGCTGTACCATGCCTTTGCCATACTTTTTTCTTTCCATCATTCTGGTAGAGGTAAATCTTGGTTTTATCTGTCCAAAGACTGTTCTTCCAGAAGTGTGCTGGTTTTTTACGATTTTTTTTTTAGTCCAATCTAGCCTTCTTATTCTTGAGGCTTATGAATGGCTTGCACCGTGCAGTGAACCCTCTGTATTTACTTTCATGCAGTCTTCTCTTTATGGTAGATTTGGATATTGATACGCCTATATCCTGGAGAGTGTTGTTCACTTGGTTGGCTGTTGTGAAGGGGTTTCTCTTCACTATGGTAATTATTCTGTGATCATCCACCACTGTTATCTTCCGTGGGCGTCCAGATCTTTTTGCATTGTTGAGGTCACCAGTGCTTTCTTTCTTTCTCAGGATGTACCAAAGTATAGATTTTCCCACTCCTAATAGTGTAGCAATTTCTCAGATGGGTTTTTTCTGTTTTTGCAGATGAAGGATGGCTTGTTTCACCTGCATGGAGAACTCCTTTGACCGCATGTTTACTTCTCAGCAAAATCTTCAAAATGCAAGCACCACACCTCAAATCAACTCCAGGCCTTTTATGTGCTTAATTGAGAATGAAATAATGAAGGAATTGCCCACACATGCCCATGAAACAGCCTTTGAGTAAATTGTCCAATGACTTTTGGTCCCTTTAAAAACAAGGTGTCACATAAAAGGTAGCTGAAACTCCTAAACCCTTCATCCAATTTGAATGTGGATACCCTCTAATGAAAGCTAAAGGTCTGGACTTTATGTCCATGTCCATTATATAACTATAACTTGAATATGTTTTAGTAAAAAGGTAAAAAAAACACAATTTGTGTCAGTGTCCAAATGTCAGCCATCATGCCCCCCATGTCAGCCATCATGCCCCCATGTCAGCCATTAGCCCCCCATATCAGCCATTAGCCCCCCATGTTAGCCATTATCCCCCATGTCAGCCCCCAAAGTAAGCCATCATGCCCCCCATGTAAGCCATCATGCCCCCATGTAATCCATCAGCTCCCCATGTCACATTTCTCCCCCTCCATGTCACATTTCCCCCCCTCCTTTTTACATAATTACCTCTGTCACATTTCTCCCCCCCATGTCAGATTTCTCCCCTCCATGTCACATTTCACCCCCTTAATGTCACATTTCTCCCCCTCAAGGCCTCAATGTCACATTTTTCCCCCTCCATGTCAAATCACCTATGTTACATCAGCCCTCCATGTCACATTTCTCCCCCTCCTTGTCACATTTCACTCATTCAATGTCACATTTCTCCCCCTCCATCCATGTCACATTTCTCCCCGTCCAAACCATGTCACATCACCCCCTTTGTGTCACATCATGATCACATCATTACCCCCTACTGTGTATCATTTTTCTCCCCCATGGCACATCACCCCCCCCCGCCGGGCCCTGGCCCCATCCCCATGTCACAGACTACAGACATTGTCCCCCCTCCCATCATGTCATGGTCACCATCCCCCCCTCCATTTATGATTGTTGTTTGTGTAATAATTTTTTTAAAACACATTTATGCCGTGCACTCTGGTGCTAGTGCGCTCATCAGTGATCACCTACCCACCTGTCCTGCTGCTACGGCGGTCTGGCTGTGTGTAAGTAAGACCCACAGACACAGTCAGCTCCCTGCTGCCGCCGCTGCGCCACTCGCCAGTCACACCCCCCTGGCCTGACCCTGTGACCGTGCTGCTGGGCCCGTGCCGCTCTGTGAGTGAGGGCCGGGGCTGCACGGGCACGCAGGCTGGAGCAGGTGGCCGGCGGCGCGGCGGTGCAACTCACAAGTAAGTGATTTAAAAAAAAAAAAAGTTCATTTTTCCGTCCTCCCCCAGGGTGCGCCCTAAGGCAGCCGCTTGGTCTGCCTTATGGTAGCACCGGCCCTGAGAAGATCGCGCTGGAGGAGAGGAGCGGAGGCGTCCAGGAGCAGGAGAGGTAAGTGTTTTTTTGGTTTTATGTTCTGTGACTGATGAGAGGCAACGGGGGCTGAAACATGGCAATGGAAGTTGATATAGAGGCTGAAATATGGCCATGTGGGCTGACATAAGTGCTGAAATATGGCAATGGGGCCTGATAATGAGGGCTGAAATATGGCAATGGGGCCTGATAATGAGGACTGAAATATGGCAATGGGACCTGATAATGAGGGCTGAAATATGGCAATGGGGCCTGATAATGAGGGCTGAAATATGGCAATGGGGCCTGATAATGAGGGCTGAAATATGGCAATGGGGGCTGAAATATGGCCATGGGGACTGATATAAGTGCTGAAATATTCCAATGGGGTCTAATAATGAGGGCTGAAATATGGCCATGGGGGCTGAAATATGGCCATGGGGGCTAAAATATGGCCATAGGGGCTGAAATATGGCAATGGGGGCTATTATGGGGGGTGAAATATGGTAATGGTGGCTGATATGGGGGATGATTAGAGGCATATGGGGTCTGATATGGGGACTGATGAGAGCCATGGGGGCTGACATGGGGGTTCATGAGAGGCATGGGGCTCTTATCTGAGGTCTGATTGGGGTCATTCACATTGGGGTCTGAGCTGAGGTCTGATTGGAAGTCTAATCTGAGGTCTTATTGGGGTCTTATTGACATTGGGGGTCTGATTGGGGCTGTCATCTGAGGTCTGATTAACATTGGGGGTCTGACTGGTGGTCTGACCTGAGGTCTAATGAAAAATATTTTTTTATTATTGTCCTCCTCTAAAACCTATGTGCGTCTTATGGGTCGGTGTGTCTTATGGGCCGGTGCGTCTTATAGGGCGAAAAATACGGTAATTGTTATACCCGAGAAGCTACCAAATTTAATCATCAATGCTATAACATAATTTAAAATCACATTAGTATCACCAAGAAAAAAAAGAACATCGTCTGCATAGAGTGATAATTTATCCTCACTTCTCCTCACTCCAAATCCCTGAAAACCTGAATCCTGTCTGATCTTAATTGCCAATGGTTCCACCACCAGGGTGAAAAGTAAAGGAGAGAGGGGACAACCCTGCCTCATGCCCCTCTCAATACCAAAACTCTCAGACACTTGACCATTAACAGATATCCGTGCTCTCGGGTCATTATAAATAATCTTCACCCACTTGGTAAACTCAGATCCAAAACCAAAGCAACCCAGAGTTTCCCACAAAAAAAAAACATTCCACACTATCAAAAGCTTTTGTCTCATCTAGGGACAGGATAGAGCAGCCATCAGCATCATCATTACCCACCCATTGAATATTGGCAAAGATTCTGAAAAGGTTTAAAGAAGTAGATCTTCCAGGAATAAATCTGTTTTGATCCTCATGCACCAAGTGCGTAATTACCCCCTTCAATCTCTTCGCCAAAATTGTGGCCAAAATCTTACAGTCATTATTCATTAATGATATTAGTTGATAAGAGCCCGGATCCAAACTATCCTTCCCTTCCTTAGGAATTAAGATAACCGTTGCTTCTCCCATTGAAATAGGTAAGCGCTCCACTCTATTAGAATGTAAAAAAACCTCCAGCAATCTATTCGCTCAAAACTCTCTATCTCTTTTGTATAATTCTACAAGTAATCCATCTGGGCCTGCTGTTTTACCAAGTGGAGATTCAGCTATTGCAGATAGCACCTCACTCAATAAAATGGGACTGTCTAATGCTTACCGTTGATTATTACAGAGTTTTGGAATATTGATATCCCCCAAAAACATTTCAATCTATTGTAATCAATTTGGATGTGTGTTGAGTACAGATCCCCATAATATTCTCTAAACACCACTAATATCTTGTCTGGATCTCATTATGTATTATGCCCCCTGTAAGAAGGTACCTGGAATCATTGTGGATGGAAGGTATGTGTCACCAAGGTTCCTGGCCTCGGTGAAGTAAGAGCCGGTATTTTATGTGTCAGCAGCAGCTATTGCTAATTGACACCTAAAGATTTTGCATGGCTGTCATAGCTGATCTGGGACGGCTCTTACTGGGAGTAGTCAAAGGGCTGGGTGGGTGACTACTCCCCATGTTCCAGGCTGGGTTTTGCCAGTCATAAAAAACAGCCAGCACTGCCAGGTGTGTGGATTTACCTCCCTCTGACAGTAGAGCTCAGGAGTCTGTGTGCTGTGAACTAAGGGGTGTGCTGTATTTGAGGTTTGAGCCGGGCTGGAGGACTCAGGCCCCTCTAAAGGCGAACAGGCCGCCTATGGACTTGATGAGGCTGAACTGCTAACAGGGTGCGAATTAACACCCAGGAGAAAAGGTGACTTTTATTGTTTATGGACTTTTCTTGTGTGTGAACAAACACCAAGTCACCTGCGTTTTGTGATACACCTTATCTGCATTTTGTTATACACCAATGTGTGAATAAACAGAGCTGTTTGATTCAAGAACTGTGTACTTTGCCTCTATACTGCATCCGCTAGTCCTAACTACCAGAGCGAATCCCCACACCCCTTATCTCGAATTGCAGCGATGTTTGCAACTTTTTCCATCATACTAATGATCCCAGACAAGAATTTACAAGGCCTACCCCCCTCCCAATGTCTTCTAGATTTAATAAATATGTCAGTGTTCTGTGCTCTTCCTTCTTTTTAAACACTTTTTTTAAATTCTATAATCTTTTTATTTAGTAGTCCTCTCACATAAGCCTTGGCAGCATCCCAGACCTCATTTACCTCAGCAGAATCCTTGTTTATCTCAAAGAAAATAATTAACTATTTTTCAAATAGGACTAACCGAGTAAGCTTTATAAATGCCAATCGCAACTTCTGCCCTTGAACCCACCATTATTAAAACTAGGGAATGGTTTGAGATGCACCTTGGCTCATACGAGACCACCACTCTGCTCTGAAATGTCAAATACCAAATCAATCCTGGAAAGGGAGTCATAAGTTTTACTACAAGAATACTCTTTCAATAATAGATTATGAGTTCTCCATATATCCCACCAACCAAGCTCTTGGAATAACTTCATCAATGACGTAGCCCCTGTTTTTTTTTACTTATCTTTCTTGGACAATCTATCCAGATCATCGTTCATCGTACAGTTGAAATCTTCCAACAATAGCAATAAACAATTATGTTTATCCTGTAAAAAATCATTATGTTTTAACAACACCTCATGTCTATAAGGAGGTGGGATATAAATCCCTGCCACTACCCATCTTACTTTCTCAAAACATCCATACAGGAAGACGTAACGCCCCTCTGCATTAATCCTTTGAGAAATAATTGAGCATGGTATATCTTTATGGATAAGGATACTCAGGGCTTTTTTTCTCAGAGAAAAGGTGGTGGAACTCACCCCCCCTCCCCTGGCCACGCCCCTACCCATCCACAGATCCCCCTATAACAGTGCCATCCACAGACCCCCCCCACCCCATATCAGTGCCATCCACAGACACCCCCCCACCTCATAACAGTGCCATCCACAGACACCCCCATCCTATAACAGTGCCATCCACAGACCCCCCCCCACCCCATAACAGTGCCATCCACAGACCCCCCTCCACCCCATAACAGTGCCATCCACAGACCCCCCCATCCTATAACAGTGCCATCCACAGACCCCCCCACCCCATAACAGTGCCATCCACAGACCCCCCTCCACCCCATAACAGTGCCATCCACAGACCCCCCATCCTATAACAGTGCCATCCACAGACCCCCCCACCCCATAACAGTGCCATCCACAGACCCCCATCCCATAACAGTGTCATCCACAGACCCCCCATTGCCGCTCCAGTACAGTTATAAAATGTGTAATTAAATTAATAATGATTCATGCTGCCCCCTCTGTAGTATAAAATTCAATATATTGTACTCACAGGGCTACTGTTATCGTAATGCAGGCCGGCCGGGCAGACGAGCGGCAGCGTCACTGACTGACGTCACGTTTTATGAATGAAGTAGGCGGCGCAGGCACGTGACGTCAGTCAGTGACGCTGCCGCTTGTCTGCCCGGCCGGCCTGCATTACGATAACAGTAGCCCTGCGAGTACAATATATTGAATGTTATACTACAGAGGGGGCAGCATGAATCATTATTAATTTAATTACACATTTTATAAGTCTCTTCTGGAGCGGAGGGGCCGGAGCACAGTGAACGTACCGGCCCCCAGCTCCTCCTCCCAGTCCCTCCCCGCTGATACATCGCAGGCTGCGATGTCAAAAGGTGGATGTCAAAAGGTGGCAGAACGCCGTTCCGGTGCGTTCTGCCAGAAAAAAAAACCTGAGGATACTAACCCCTCTACTATACCCACTGTAAACAGAGTGAAATTAAAAATATCAATTTCCTTTTAAAAAGGCCTAATCTATCCTTTAGCATATGGGTCTCCATTAGACATATTGTGGCTTGAAGATTTCTACCTATTACACCGAACAGAGCAAAATTCTTCACTTTCTTCCCCAATCCTCTTACATTCCAAGATAAGATTTTAATCACTGATAACCTTTATATTAATACAAAACCAATCCCCAAAAAAAAAAATTCCCCCATTCCTTCTCGCCCTCTCCCATCCCTCCCCCTCTGGTGTATCACTCCCCCCGTAAGGACTTAACACCCTACTATACTGATGCGAAATCCGCCTCCCCATCCCCGTCCCTGTCCATTTCTCTCAAAAATCAATTACCTACTTCACCCTCTATTACAACAATACCTCTCAGCAAGTCATAAACCCACAGTTTCCATCCACTTATTCACTCATCGTGGGACATGGAGGGATGGTGGAGTCACAGCCGGATGTGCTACTGCGTCCACGTCATGCCGGCGCGCTGCCCCAGACTTTCAGCTTTAATTCACTGGGTTGAACAAAATGATTGCATAAATGTGAGGAACTAAACCATTTTTTAAACTCAATTCCTTCATTTCAGGGGCTCAAACGTAATTGGACAAATAAATAATTGTAAATAAAACCTTAATTTCTAATACTTTGTTGAAAACCCTTTGTTGGCAATGACTGCCTGAAGTCTTGAACTCATGGACATCACCAGACGCTGTGTTTCCTCCTTTTTAATGCTCTGCCAGGCTTTTACTGCAGTGGTTTTCAGTAGCTGTTTGTTTGTAGGCTTTTCTGTCTAAAGTTTAGTCTTTAACAAGTGAAATGCTCTATTTGGTTTAGATCAGGTGACTGATTTGGACATTCAAGAATATTCCACTGCTTTGCTTTAATAAACTCCTGGGTATTATGAAACGCCGACCAATCAGTTTGGCTGTATTTGGCTGTATTTGAGCACACAGTATGTCTCTGAAAACCCCAGAATTCATCCGGCTGCTTCTGTCCTGTGTCACATCATCAATAAACACTAGGACCAAGAGCCACTGGCAGCCATGCATGCCCAAGCCATCACACTGCCTCCACTGTGTTTTACAGATGATGTGGTATGCTTTGGATCATAAGCTGTACCATGCCTTCGCCATACTTTTTTCTTTCCATCATTCTGGTAGAGGTAAATCTTGGTTTCATCTGTCCAAAGAATGTTCTTCCAGAAGTGTGCTGATTTTTTAAGATGTTTTTTTTTAGCAAAATCCAATCTAGCCTTCTTATTCTTGAGACTTATGAGTGGCTTGCACCGTGCAGTGAACCCTCTGTATTTGCTTTCATGCAGTCTTCTCTTTATGGTAGATTTGGATATTGATACCCCTATATCCTGGAGAGTGTTGTTCACTTGGTTGGCTGTTGTGAAGGGGTTTCTCTTCACTATGGTAATTATTCTGTGATCATCCACCACCGTTATCTTCCGTAGGCGTCCAGGTCTTTTTGCATTGTTGAGGTCACCAGTGCTTTCTTTCTTTCTCAGGATGTACCAAACGGTAGATTTTCCCACTCCTAATAGTGTAGCAATTTCTCAGATGGGTTTTTTCTGTTTTTGCAGATGAAGGATGGTTTGTTTCACCTGCATGGAGAGCTCCTTTGACCGCATGTTCTCTTCTTAGAAAAATCTTCAAAATGCAAGCACCACACCTCAAATCAACTCCAGGCCTTTTATGTGCTTAATTGAGAATGAAATAATGAAGGAATTGCCCACAAATGCCCATGAAACAGCCTTTGAGTCAATTGTCCAATGACTTTTGGTCCCTTTAAAAACAAGGTGCCACATATAAGGGAGCTGAAACTCCTAAACCCTTTATCCAATTTGAATGTGGATACCCTCAAATGAAAGCTAAAAGTCTGAAATTTATGTCCATGTCCATTATATAACTATAACTTGAATATGTTTTAGTAAAAAAGGTAAAAAAAACTAAATTTGTGTCAGTGTCCAAATATATATGGACCTAACTGTATATGAATGGTGATACCATTGTTATTATTTCCACCCTATTTTAAGATACTAAAATGAACTTCCTCCACTTACAAAAAAGTACACTGTTCTACAATATTTGTGTTGGAGCGCCTCCAGTCGATCCAAGGATAAGATCTTCTTGAGTTGGACAACTATCTCCTACCTGGAAGGAGTCTCAGGTTGTAGCCAGTGTTGTAACATGTGAAGTTTTTCTGTCAAGAAAACCATCACCAACTTGTATAGTTTTTATTTAGTTTTATTACCTTTAAAAAAATAAAAACCTTTGGAAAAAAAAAAAAATTCTTTGCCATTTTCTGACAGCCATAACTTTTATTGGGACCATTTTTTTAAACTTTTTGATCACAAAAAAATTGTGAATCGCATGTTTTTCATTTTTTTCTGTAATGGCACTCATTGCACAGGAAATTTTAACTCCTTAAGGACCGGGCTTATTTTCACCTTAAGGACCAGGCCATTTTTTGCAAATCTGACCAGTGTCACTTTAAGTGCTGATAACTTTAAAGGTAATCTGTCACCTGCTTTTACCATTTTAAGCTGTCACCATCGCTATGTTCACTAAAGTACCTTATTTCCAGCAGTCTTCTTTTTACTTTATTTCATTTTGTCCTTTTGATATAAAAGCCCTTTTTATGATATGCTAATGAGGCTCCGAGGTACCCACAGGGGCGTTTTTTTCCCTCTCCGGTGCCAAGTGACACCCCCCTGCAGTGCCCAAGAACGCCTCCTGATCCTCAAATAACCTCCCACAGCCCAAGGCAAACGGTTCCGCCCCCTCCCCACATCATCGTCTACCTTCTAGAAATGCCCCGTCCTTCTTCCTGTCTGCGGCCAGAAAACTTGCGCAGGTGCAGTACAGCTTGCGGCCTGCGCCTGTGCGATCATCAAGCTCCTGAGGGCAACAGCCTCAAAAGTCTCACTGGGCATGCGCCGAGCCCAGTGACGTAACCTGAGCGCTGTTGCCCTGAGGAGGTTGATGATTGCGCAGGCGCAGGCCGCAGGCGGTACTGCGCCTGCGCAAGTTTTCTGGCCGCAGACAGGAAGAACGACGGGGCATTTCTAGAAGGTAGACGATGACGTGGGGAGGGGACGGAACCGTTTGCCGGGGCTGTGGGAGGTTATTTGAGGATCAGGAGGCATTCTTGGGCACTGCAGGGGGGTGTCACTGGGCACCGGAGTGGGAAAAAAACGCCCCTCTGGGCACCTTGGAGCCTCATTAGCATATCATAAAAAGAGCTTTTATATCAAAAGGCCAAAACGAAATGAATTAAAAGAAGACTGATGGAAATAAGGTACTTTAGTGAACGTAACGATGGTGACAGCTTAAAATGGTAAAAGCAGGTGACAGATTCCCTTTAAAACGCTTTGACTTATCCAGGCCATTCTGAGATAGTTTTTCTGTCACATATTGTACTTCATGACAAAAAATGAAGTAAAAAAAATTCATTTTTATTTATAAAAAAATACCAAATTTACCAAAAAAATAGAATAATTTTCCATTGTAATCCATTTTTTCCAGTAACAAAGCAAGGGTTAACAGCCCATCAAAACTCAATATTTATTGCCCTGATTCTGTAGTTTGCAGAAACACCCCATATGTGGCCGTAAACTACTGTACAGGCACACGGTAGGGTGTAGAGGGAAAGGTGCGCCATGTGGTTTTTGGAACGACGATTTTGCTGGACTGGTTTATTTACACCATGTCCCATTTGAAGCCCCCCTGATGCACCCCTAGAGTAGAAACTCCATAAAAGTGACCCCACCAAAGAAACTACACCCCTCAAGGTATTAAAAACGGATTTTTACAAACGTTGTTAACCCTTTAGGTGTTCCACAAGAGTTATTGGCAAATGGAGATGAAATTTCAGAATTAAAATATTTTGGCAAATTTTCCATTTTAATCCATTTTTTCGAGTAACAAAGCAAGGGTTAACAGCTAAACAAAACTCAATATTTATTGCCCTGATTCTGTAGTTTGCAGAAACACCCCATATTTGGCCGTAAACTACTGTACGGGCACACGGTAGGGCATAGAGGGAAAGGTGCGCCGTGTGGTTTTTGGAAGGCAGATTTTGCTGGACTTTTTTATTTACACCATGTCCCATTTGAAGCCCCCCTGATGCACCCCTAGAGTAGAAACTCCATAAAATGAAATGAAAGGAGAGAAATAGTGTTTATCTCCAAACCTTAAGAAATTCTCAATTAAGAAAGCTGAATCAACTTTATAATTTTTTTTATGGAAGGTGAAGACATCTAAACTTTTATTTACATGCAATTCAAAAGAAAAATTCTGCGTTAAAAGCTCTTTAACAACACAACACACAGATATCAAGTTTAGCATCACTTCTGCCATGGTCTATGAACTTCATATATAGACATGGAATTATACAACATACTTACATAATATACAAAAATTTGTATAATAATACCCACACAGGACTATAGAATAAGCATTCTTTAATAATAAATTACTTTAAATAACTTAAAGGGAACCTGTCAGCTGCAAAAACACCCTAAACCGCCAGCAGTACCTTCAAGTAGCCGGCAGTGTGTTTCTAATGATGATTTTCTTCTTGCAGTCAGATGCGATAAAAGCAGGAAAAAACAATCTTTTATCCCCTGAGCGCCCCTTTGCTTCAAGTCAAGGTAACCGCGCCCCTTCACTGCCCCTTCGCCTTTGACGGACAGCGCTTATGCAGAGAGTTCGGCTTGCTCTGCCAAACAGCCGTCTGTCAGTCACAGGCGAAGGGGCAGGGAAGGGAGCATGGTTACCTTGACTTGAAGCAAGAAGCACGCTGCCCCTTGATTTCAAGCATGACTCGAAAATAGTGCACTCAGTGGATAAGAACGTTTTTTCCTGCTTTTACCGCATCTGACTGCAGGAAGAAAATCATCATTAGAAACACACTACCGGCTACTTGAAGGTACTGCTGGCGGTTTGGGGTGGTTTTTGCCGCTCACAGGTTCCCTTTAAAAATGTAAAAATCAATACATTAACAAGTCCAGCCAGAGGCTCGAAGATAATTAACACCAGTTAGTCCATCCACACTGTGAATGACTTTACCCCAATCCGAAGGCCATGACAAGTATACCATTTATAATAGGGTTGGGCGTGACAGCAATCTCCCAGTAGGGATTAGTGAAGCCCTGAACTTCACCTGCACCACCTGTCCCTAACTACTTGGTCGATCCGCCCTAGGTGATGGGCCACAACTGGACAGCAGTTCCTTCCTTACTAAGTGCAGGAGCCTACAGAAGACTAAAAGATAATTACAGATGCACAGAGCGGATAATGGATAACAAGGCTCAAGAGAACCAGAGCAGAACTGACATTACAAGCTGTGGTCAGAAAAGCCCAAATCAGAAACCAGAGATGAGGAGCAGCGGAGTCCAGAGCTGGAGAGGTAAGTGGATTTTTTATTTTGTGATCTGAGGCTTGGAGTGATGAAATATGGCTGGGGGCTGATCAAATATGACTGGGGGTAATGAAATATGGCTGGGGGCTGATATGAGGTATGGGGGTCTGATGTGAGGTCTGAATGGGGGTCTTCTTTATATTGGGCTCTGATCTGAGGTCAGATTGGGGGTCATTCACTTGGGGTCTGATCTGAGGTCTTATTGGGGTCTGATCTGAGGTCTGATTGAGGGTCTTATTAACATTAGGTGTCTGATTGGGGCTGTGAGCTGAGGTAGAGTTTTATATTTTATTTGTGATACTAATAAAGGATTTATTAACCCCTTAAGGACCCGTGGCGTACATGTACGGTGCAGATGTCCGTGACTTAAGGACCAGCGTAAATGTACGGCGCGGTGATCGGGCGGGTGCAGGAGATGTGCTCGCCCGATCCATGGCAGGGGTCCGGCAGTCACTGATAGCCGGACCCCTGCTGCATGCGCCGGCATCGGTGAAACACTGATGCTGGGGCATTAACCCTTGATGTGCCCCGGTCAGCGCTGACCGCGGCACGTGCGATGTCCGTGCAGGGAGGAAGCAGTCATTGGGTTCCTTCGCTGCTGTGATGGGGACCCGATGGCAGGGAAGACAGCCCGATGCCTTCTGTGACAGCCTGTGAGATCCAGCCCCCTGGATCTTACAGGAAGCAGGCTGAAGTTTTGTGATGCATTGTAAAGGGGATCAGACCCCCAAAAGTTAAAGTCCCAGAGTGGAACAAAAGATAAAGTGAAAAGAAAAGTTAAAAAAGAAAGTTTTACAAAAAAAATTAAAAGTTTCAAGTAAAAAAAAAAGCGTCCTTTTCCCAAAATAAAGTAAAAAAAATTTGTAAAAAATACGGAAAAAGAGTAGACATATTAGATATTGCCACATCTGTATCGACCGGCTATATAAAAAATATCACATGACCTAACCCCTCAGATGAACACCGTAAAAAAAATAAAAATAAAAACTGTTTAAAAAAAGCCATTTTTTGTCACCTTACATCACCCAAAACATAAAAAAACTATGGCTCTCAGACTATGGAGACACTAAAACATGATTTTTTTGGTTTGTTTCAAAAATGATATTATTGTGTAAAACTTAAATAAATAAATAAAAAAGTAGACATATTAGGTATTGCCACATCTGTAACGAGCTGCTCTATAAAAATATCACATGACCTAACTCCTCAGGTGAAAAAGTGTGTCAAAAAAGCTATTTTTTATCACCTTACATCACAAAAAGTGTAATACCAAGCGATCAAAAAGTCATATGCACCCTAAAATAGTACCAATCAAACCGTCATCTCATACCGAAATAAATGAGGCCCTACATAAGACAGTCGCCCAAAAAATAAAAAAAAATACGGCTTTCAGAATTTGGAGACACAAAAAATCTAGTTTTTAAAAAAATGCTTTATTATGTTAAACTGAATAGTCATATTTGGTATTGTTGCGTCCATAACAACCTACTTAATGAAAATAGCACATGATCTAACCTGTCAGAAGAATGTTGTAAATAACAAAAAATAAAAACAGTGCCAAAACAGCTATTTTTTGTTACCTTGCCTCACAAAAAGTGTAATATAGAGCAACCGAAAATCATATGTATCCTAAAATAGTACCAATAAAACTGCCACCTTATCCCGTAGTTTCCAAAATAAGGTCACTTTTTTGGAGTGCATCAGGCGGTCTTTAAATGGGACATGGTGTCACAAAACCAGTACAGCAAAATCTGCCTTCCAAAAAACATATGGCGTTCCTTTGCTTCTGCGCCCTGCCGTGTGCCCATACAGCAGTTTATGACCACATATGGGGTGTTCCTGTAAACTACAGAATCAGGGCAATAAATATTGAGTTTTGTTTGGCTGTTAACCCTTGCTTTGTTAGCTGAAATTTTTTTAATAGAATGGAAAATCTGCCAAAAAAGTGAAATTCTGAAATGTCATCTCCATTTTTCATTAATTCTTGCGGAACACCTAAAGGGTTAACAACGTTTGTAAAATCAGTTTTGAATACCTTGAGGGGTGTAGTTTCTAAAATGGGGTCATTCTTGGGTGGTTTCTATTATGTAAACCTCACAAAGTGACTTCAGACCTGAACTGGTCCTTAAAAAGTGGGTTTTGGAAATTTTCTAAAAAATTTCAAGATTTGCTTCTAAACTTCTAAGCCTAAGTCCCCAAAAAATAAAATGGCATTAACAAAATGATCCAAACATGAAGTAGACATATGGGGAATGTAAAGTTATAACTATTTTTGGAGGTATTACTATCTATTATACAAGTAGAGAAATTGAAATTTGGAAATTTGGAAATTTTTCCAAATTTTTGGTAGATTTGGTATTTTTTTATAAATAAAAATGAAATTTTTTGACTCAATTTTACCACTGTCATGAAGTACAATGTGTTATGAGAAAACAGTCTCAGAATGGCCTGGATAAGTACATTTTAAAGTTATCACCACATAAGGTGACACATGTAAGATTTGTAAAAAATGGCCTGGTCCTTAAGGTAAAATATGGCAGGGTTAATGATTTTGTAGTCCTGTGTATGTATTTTCTTATTGGTGTGCTGGTGAGATACTGCTAACCCATGCAGAATATAGGTCAACAGTATAACATTTTCAGAAAGCCCCTAATATGGAGGGTATATAATGTGAAGCCCCCAGCTAATAAATCAGAGTTATGCTTTGACCTTATCTAGTGTCAGTGTTATTTCTTTCGCCGTGCATGCACATATCTATCTATCTAATTTGGAGCAGTGTATCAACCTACCTGACCATTGATCAGAGCCAGAACATTTTGGCACCCAACGTGGGGCTCGAAGGTTAAACCCCCCTGTTCCCGTACCCCCGGAGATCAAACATAGGAGGGGCGCACCAACGGACACCGGGATCGCTACCCGTGATATGAGGTAAGAAAACAGAGTAATCTTGCCTATACTGTGTCCCCTGGTGTAGCCTCTTGTCATCTGTCTGAGGAAGGGGTGCGGAAGCAGTTGGGCCGCCTTTGAGGGCACGCAAGTAAGTACCCCACAGTAATTGATGAGATTTTGATACACTGTGTTTTAAGTGTTGTGTTGTTCTGATGTCATTATGACCTTGAGCACCTTTGTATAAACGAGTTACAAGGAAGCCTACCTCATTAGCCTACATTGCAGTACAGCCAGAGGCATCTGTCCGGATAGTAGAAGGGGAGGAGGCGGTCAGAACCGGTCCAAAGGTGTACTACATGTCTGACTCAAAGACGAACTCAGGTATTTCAGGAACACAGGGTGCAAGCACAGGTTACGGACTAGACGGCTCCAGGAGATATTACATTATGGGAAATGTTGAAAGTGTCCCGAAGGGATGCTGCTCACCGGAGCAGTACGTGGCGGACAAGAGAGGGAAACTCTTCATAAAGTGTTTACCCAGGTTGGAGAAACATTATGAGATGTGTAAAGGTGGCACTCTTTGTGTTGATAAATAGAGAGCATTGTTAAATGAAAAAAAAGGCAAGCTTGCTGATTAAAAGATAGTAAATATAGTGGAGGTGTGGCTTGACTGCAGCAAAGAATTTGAACGGACAGGGGGAGAACAGAAATATAATGAAAAGACAGGAAGATATTACTGTATGCCAGGCAGCCACCTTATAATAATGGTGTTATCAAGAAGAAGGGGGGGTGGACCTGTGCCGTATGTGGGCAACAGTATCCTTCCTCCAGTGTTATGTGCCTCGTATGTGGTTCTTCACGCCCACATAGCCACATTCCTGTAGCTCCCCGACACCTCCTACCCACAGCTCTTCATGAGACACCATCATATTCCCAGCCGACGCCCACGGCTGGACTGTTAACCCCCGGTAACCCAGATCCCTCCGTCCTGCCTGCCCACAAGTTCAAGCACTCTATCCCATGATAAATTGTGAAACAACAGCAGGTTGTTTAAGTGATGTCACCGCCAGTTCTGTGAGAAGGTCTGGCAGACGTTCTTCTCTACCTCTTGCATGACGTTCTTTGTTTTGGTTTCACTTTGTCATCTCCTTCCCTTCTCCGAGGTGTCACCTATTTAGACTAATTGTCTCCCTTTATATTTCCTCCCATACTGCCTCACTTTGCAGTTTATACTACTTCCTGGATGAGATGTTCACTGCTGGAGGCTGCTGCTGCTGTTTCCGCAGATAAGTCTTTTTCCTTTATTTGTGTTTCCTTGCTGGCTTGATTCTAGGTGACCCTGACTCCGTCTGTATTAAGTGCAGGGAGCCGGTGGTTGTGTCCCCTCACTATTATAGGGTTTTCAGGTGTCACACAGTATTAGGTACGTGGGCATGCAATCGTCTACCATAGAGACCCTTGCATGGGCATAGCAGTCAGGGAGAGCTCTAGGCTCACCCATATGTTCCTTAGTTTGGGATCAAGCCAGTCGGATGTTTATTTATAAGTTCCAGCTTTCTGCAACATCATCAGTGACATTATAAACCGCCATAACCATCTTAAGCATGGATCTGGTTTCAGCCTTGATTGACCGCATGCAAGGTCTTTCTCTGGAGGTAGCAGATCTCCGTAAAACTGTGTCTCAGTTTCAGGTGACTGGTTCTGCTGGCATTCATGGAGTTTGTTCCGCGCTTAAGATCTTGCTTCCGGATACGTTCTCCGGGGGTAGTAAGAATTTTGTTCGCTTTAGAGAGGCTTGCAAACTCCATTTTCGCCTACTTCCCGATTCCTCTGGTGATGAGGAGCAGAGGATGGGGATCATTATCTCGCTACTCAGGGATAACACTCAGTCTTGGGCCTTTTCGCTGCCGGTGGGGGAACGGCCCCTCCGATCGGTGGATGAATTTTTTGTAGCCCTGGGGCAGATATATGATGACCCGGATCGTATTGCTCTGGCTGAATCTAAACTGCGTCTTTTATGCCAGGGTAAACAGTCCGCAGAGATATATTGTTCTGAATTTCTAAGATGGGCAGCTGATACTGGTTGGAATGATGCTGCACTCCGAAGTTAATTTTGCCATGGTCTTTCGGAAAGATTGGAAGATGCATTTGCTTTTCATGAGAGACCAGCCTCGTTAGAGTCTGCCATGTCTCTAGCTGTTTGAATTGACAGGCGTCTTAGAGAGAGAGAGGAGACTACTCCTTCCTGTCATATTCAGCCCAAGGACAGTGGGGCTGTCTCATTCAGTGCGCAGGGGTCTCAGTCTCTCTCAATCCCCTCTGAGGAGGAGGCCATGCAGCTGGGCTTGCTTGCCTCTGATAGTAGAGGATTCAGCTCTCAGAGGAGGGTTTGTTTCTGTTGTGGGGGTATAAATCATTTGGCTAATGTTTGCCCCTCTAGGAGATTCATGGAGTTTTCTGAGGGTAATAAAAGAAAAACAAAAATAAAAAAACCCTCTAAAAACTTTCCATTTGCTACTATTGGCAAGGTTGATGCGGAAATTGAAGGTTTGCCGTTTTCTCCTACCTGCCAGGGTGGCGCTAGACAGCAAGAACATTGTTTGTGAGATTTATGAGATAGTGGAGCAGCTGTCAATCTCATTGATAATCAATTTGTAATAACGCATGGTTTCCAGGTATGCACTTTGGAAAAGGATATACCTGTTTTTGCTATCGATTCCGCTCCACTTTCTCAAAGATCGTTAAAGGGCATAGTTCACAATATCCGTTTGACTGTGGGTGACGCTCATATTGAGGATATGTCGTGTTTACCTACTCCTCTAGTGTTGTGGCTACCCTGGCTCACTAAACATAACCCCACCATTGATTGGCAAGCAAGGCAAATAAATGGTTGGAGTGAGTTTTGCAGAGAGAATCGTCTCACGGCGTCTCTTTTAGAGGTTTCTACCAAGACTGTACCATCTTTTCTCTCTGAATTTTCGGAGGTGTTTTCCGAGAGTGGTGTCCAGGAGTTGCCCCCTCACCGGGAGTACAACTGCCCTATTAATCTAATCCCAGGCGCCAAGCTGCCAAAATCACGTTTATACAATCTCTCCCAACCTGAAAGAGTCGCTATGCGTACTTATATCTCTGAGAGCCTGAGAAAGGGACACATCCGACCCTCGAAGTCACCTGTTGCCGCTGTTTTTTTTTTTGTTAAGAAAAAAGATGGTTCTTTAAGACCTTGTCTGGATTTCAGGGAGCTGAACCGTATCACAATTCGTGACCCATATCCGCTTCCTCTGATCCCGACCTGTTTAACCAGATTTTTCTGTTTTTTCTAAGTTGGATTTAAGAGGGGCATACAACCTAGTCAGGGTCAGGGAAGGGGATGAATGGAAGACGGCCTTCAATACCCCTGAGGGTCATTTCTAGAATTTGGTTATGCCCTTTGGTTTGATGAATGCTCCGGCCGTCTTCCAACATTTTGTGAACAGCATTTTTAATCATTTAATGGGGAAATTTGTACTGGTGTATCTAGATGACATTTTGATTTTTTCTCCTGATTTCAAGACTCATCGGGACCACCTACGTCAGGTCTTGCTGATTCTGCAGGAGAATAAATTGTACGCTAAAGTGGAAAAATGTGTGTTTGCAGTTCCGGAGATTAAATTTCTTGGTTTTCTTCTCTCCGCTTCTGGTTTTCGCATGGACCCTGAGATGACCCTTGATTGGGAGCTTCCTGAGAATCAGAAGGCGCTGATGAGGTTTTTGGGTTTTGCCAATTATTACAGAAAGTTAATTTTGAATTATTCCTCTGTTGTTAAGCCACTCACTGATATGACTAAAAAGGGGGTCGATTTTTCCTCGTGGTCGGTAGATGCGCTTAAAGAGTACCTTTCACCGATTATTACACTATGAACTAACTATACAGACATGTAGAGCGGCGCCCGGGGATCTCACTGCACTTACTATTATCCCCGGGCGCCGCTCCGTTCTCCCGTATGCCCTCCGGTATCTCCGCTCACTATGTTATTTTATTTTATTGTTGAGGTGGATGCTTCTGAGGTGGGTGTGGGTGTGGTCTTATCTCAGGGTCCCTCTCCTGCCAAATGGCGACCGTGTGCCTTTTTCTCAAGGAAACTCTCCTCTGCAGAGAGAAATTACGATGTGGGAGATAGGGAGTTGTTGGCCATCAAATTAGCTTTTGAGGAATGGCGCCATTGGTTAGAGGGAGCCAGACACCCTATTACCGTGTTTACCGACCATAAGAATCTGGCCTACTTGGAATCGGCCAAGCGTCTGAACCCGAGACAGGCCAGATGGTCTTTGTTCTTCTCTAGGTTTAATTTTGTTGTCACGTTCCGCCCTGGGGTTAAAAATGTGAAGGCGGATGCCCTGTCACGTTGTTTTCCGGGAGGGGGGAACTTTGAAGACACGGGTCCCATTTTGGCTGAAGGGGTGGTCGTCTCTGCTCTTTATCCTGATTTGGAGGCAGAGGTTCAGGCAGCCCAGGCAGAGGCTCCTGATCTTTGTCCTCCTGGGAGGTTGTTTGTGCCTCTCGCTTTACGACACAAGGTTTTTAAGGAGCACCATGATACGGTCCTTGCTGGGCACCCGGGGAGTAGAGCCACAGTGGATCTCATTGCTCGGAGATTCTGGTGGCCGGCTCTTCGTAAGACGGTTGAGGATTTTGTGGCAGCCTGCGAGACCTGTGCTTGTGCCAAGGTCCCTCATTCACGGCCATCGGGTTCTCTCCTCCCGTTACCCATTCCTTCCCGTCCTTGGACGCATCTGTCCATGGACTTCATTACGGACCTGCCTCATTCCTCAGGGAAGACTGTGATTTTGGTGGTAGTGGACCGTTTTAGCAAAATGGTGCATTTCATTCCCTTTCCTGGGTTACCCAATGCTAAGACATTGGCACAAGCGTTTGTTAATCACATTGTTAAATTGCATGGCATTCCTTCAGACATCGTTTCTTATAGGGGCACGCAATTTGTTTCCAGATTCTGGAAGGCCTTCTGTTCTCGCTTGGGGATTCGGTTGTCGTTCTCTTCTGCTTTTCACCCGCAGTCGAATGGTCAGATCAGAATCTGGAGACATATCTGCGCTGTTTTGTGGTGGAGAATCAGGAGGATTGGTATTCTTTTTTGTCCCTTGCTGAGTTTGCTTTAAATAACCGTCGCCAGGAGTCCTCTGATAAGTCAGCATTTTTTGGTGCATATGGCTTTCATCCGCAGTTTGGGACATTCTCTGGAGAGGGGTCTTCTGGTTTACCTGATGAGGAGAAATTTTCCTCGTCTTTGTCATTTATTTGGCAAAAGATTCAGGGTAATCTGAAGAGGATGAGTGAGAGATATAAGCGTGTGGCGGATAAGAGACGTGTGCCTGGTCCGGACCTGAATGTGGGTGATCTGGTGTGGTTGTCTACAAAGAATATCAAACTGAAGGTTCCCTCCTGGAAGTTGGGTCCTAAGTTTATTCGGCCTTACATCATCATGTCCGTCATCAATCCCGTTGCCTTCCGTCTTGATCTTTCTCAGCGTTGGAAGATCCATAATGTTTTTCACAGGTCCCTATTAAAACCGTATGTCCAACCCACTGTACCCTCCTCTTTGCCTCCTCCTCTGATTGTTGTTGATGGTAATCTTGAATTTCAGGTCTCTAGGATTGTGGATTCTCGCATTATCCGCGGTTCTCTCCAGTACCTCGTTCATTGGGAGAGGATGTGGGTCCCAGTGGCGGACATTAAGGCCACTCATCTCATCAGGGCTTTCCATGGGTCTCATCCTGAGAAGGTGGGCTCTGAGTGTCCGGAGTCCACCCGTAGAGGGAGGGGTACTGTCACCGCCAGTTCTGTGAGAAGGTCTGGCAGACGTTCTTCTCTACCTCTTGCATGACATTCTTTGTTTTGGTTTCACTTTGTCTTCTCCCAGGTGTCACCTATTTAGACTAATTGTCTCCCTTTATATTCCCTCCCATACTGCCTCACTTTGCGGTTTATACTACTTCCTGGATGAGGTGTTCACTGCTGGAGGCTGCTGCTGTTTCCTCAGATAAGTCTTTTTCCTTTATTTGTGTTTCCTTGCTGGCTTGATTCTAGGTGACCCTGACTCCGGTCGTGTCCCCTCACTCTTATAGGGTTTTCAGGTGTCACACAGTATTAGGTACGTGGGCATGCAATCGTCTACCATAGAGACCCTTGCATGGGCATAGCAGTCAGGGAGAGCTCTAGGGGTTTTATAGGGCTCACCCATATGCTCCTTAATTTAGGATCAAGCCAGTCGGATGTTTATTTATAAGTTCCAGCTTTCTGCAGCATCATCCGTGACAAGTGATGGTCGGGAAGAAGGAGGTGGAGGATGGTGTGGGATGAGAACCCAGCAGAACCACCCCCTGTGCATACAACTTTCCCCTCTCCTGCAGATATTAGCACTCCAAAATGTCGGTCAGACTTGACCGAGGAGGAGCAGCGGATACAGTATGAGTTACATGAGATAAAAAAACAGATGAAGAATGTGGCAGGAGAACAGTTGAAATTTTTGAGATATGCAAATGAGACCATTTTATCCAAAGCAATATCCAGGGGGCCACCTAGATATGTGTCATTCACACCAAATCACCTGTATTCAATTGTAAGTCAGTTGCCGGACCCCCCCATGCCGTTTTACCGTAAATTAGATCAAATATACAAGACATATAGGTGTACGTGGTCATATGTACAAAGTATACTAGACTGAGAGACAGGGGGCCATAGCTGGAAGGGGGGAGTGACGTCATGACATTGGCATGTGTGATAAGCAAGAACACTGTCTGCAAGGCCAAAGAGATAATTAAAAGGCAAGCAATACACTTGGACTATGATGCCTCAGGGAGCACAGAATAGCCCCTCATGGTTTAGCAAAGCCATGTCCTCCGTGCTCCAACCATGGCAGGCAGACAACCTGGAGGTCAAACTCCTACAATACGGAGTTCTTACCCAAACTCATGGTGGATGCAACAGACCGCTGGGCTACTACTCTAAGCGCCTTGACCCTGTAGCCAGAGCTGCCCCTTCCTGTGTCAGAGCTGTCCATGCTGCCAGCTCTCTTCTGGACGTCACATCTGACGTTGTGCTTGGGCACCCCCTCACTATTTTGGCTCCGCATGATATCTCTGCCATCCTCCAGCAGACACAACCCAAACACCTCACTGCACAATCCCACCTCCGGCTGCAGTGTAGTCTGCTCCTGCCAGATAATGTCACCATTCAGAAATGTCACATCCTTAACCCTGCTGCACTTCTTCCTCTTCCAAGGGGGGAGTATACTAGAGATTCAGGAGATGCTTCTGAAGATTTTATTCTCTGCATGCTGAAGAAGATCTTCAGGAAGAAGAACTATGGATCTCAACTGACTCTCTTTACCAGGAACAGGATCATGATTGCATAACAATGATGGAAGCTGAAGTAGGGACACCACTATCGGTCCAAGACACTCCTCTGACAAACCCTCATTGGATTCTCTTTGTGGACGGCTCAAGGTACGCCGATGACAAAGGGAAATTCCATACAGGCATGGCAGTCACTACTGAGCATGAAGTGCTGTGTGCAAGACAATTGCGCCCAGACCAGTCAGCACAGAAGGCTGAACTCATTGCCCTCACTGAAGCCTGCCTCATGGCAAAAGATTCCACCGCTAATATCTACACGGATTCCAGATATGTCTTTGGAGTGGTTCATGACTTTGGACTAATATGGAAGGCATGGGATTATATCACAGCCACAGGAACCCCAATCAAAAATACCTCAGCAGTAGCGGCCCTAATGGCAGCAGTACTCCTGCCCACTCAAGTGGCAGTGATCAAGGTAAAGGCCCATACACGAACTGACAATCCTGAGGCCAGAGGAAATGCCCTAGCTGATCAAACAGCGAAGAGAGCAGCAATGGAAGAGGAAGGAGCCCAGACAGAACAGATCGTGACAGTACAAGAAGATCTGGAGCAAGAGGAAGTCACATGGGACCTACTGAAACAAATGCAGAAACAGGCCACTCCCAGGGAAAAGGAAACCTGGTTGAAAGAGTCAGCCCTCGAAGAAGAATCCGGACTCTGGACACAGGGAAAGAAAGTATGCCTACCCAGAACTCTCTATCCCCTAATAGCCACAATAGCTTATGGGCCCACCCACAAATCCAAAACCATCATGAAAGAGCTAATTGATAAAAATATGGATGGCCCCAGGGATCACCCTCGTCCTGGTGAGACATTCTTAAGCGTGCCTCATCTGCGCAGAGTGTAATCCAGGTAGAAGCAAGCCCACGCCCCGGAAATGTCTCCCAAAGGCCTTATATCCCTTTCAGAGGATACAAATCGACCACATCCAGATGCCAATATGCCAAGGGTTTCAATATGTGCTGGTAGTGATAGACTTGTTTTCTGGGTGGCCGGAAGCCTATCCCGTCCGAAATCAGACAGCAACTACTACTGCTAAAAAACTGATGCAGGAGCTTGTCTGTAGATTCGGAGTACCTGAGGTCTATGAGAGTGATCAGGGCCCAGCATTCACTGCCAGATTAACCTAAGAAGTCTGGGAAATGGTAGGGTCGCACCTGGCGTATCACACCCTCTACAGGCCCCAAAGCAGCGCAAAGTTGAAAGATTGAACGGGGTTTTGAAGTAAAAAAAATTGAAGATGACCAGGGAGACAGGGCTCAATTGGGTTCAGTGCTTGCCTATAGCACTCTTTTCAGTTAGGCACACACCAAGGCCACCACACAAACTGACACCATACGAGATCCTATTTGGGACAGGGCCAAGAATGGGACAGTATTTCCTGCAACAGTTGCAAATGCATTATGAATCTGTTGCCAAATATGTGATAGCTCTGAGTAAACAATTGTCTAACATTCATTTTCTCTTCTATTCCAGATCCTGACTTCCTAGAAGGAAGCCACACTCTGAAACCTGGAGAGTGGGTGGTGGTCAGGAAGCATATCAGAAGCACCCTCGAACCACGATACGAGGGACCTTACCAGGTGCTGCTGACCACCCCAACTTCTGTAAAACTCGAGGGGAGACCTAACTGGATCCACGCATCACACTGCAAAAGAATACGAGTGCCAGCTCCAGATATCGAGGGAACCACCGCTGAATCTGCATGATGCCTGTTGCAACAGTTATCACTCTGCTACTTTTTGTCTACACCTACACGGTTACATATACACATAATCTTCCAAAGACAGGAGGACAAGTGGCCATCACCCAACAAAAAGAGAAAGATGGCTACATATTGACCACTTTCTCGTTTAATTCCTCCAGCACTCACGTGGCTACATTCAAATTCGATTACTGCAGTCTAGTATTCTGCCCAATGCCAGCATGGCAATGTAGCATGTACCAAACGGGCAGCCATAGATCCACATACAGTTATAGCATCGCTAGCGCTCCCTTCAGAATCGCGGCAGCGCAAAGCGATTTCCAATTCATTTAGCAAACCCGAATCGCGTAAATAGCCATTGAGAAAACATTGTGAACACCAGGTGGCGCATGGAACTACAGTCAGTAGTGCAGGTAAAGTGCAGGTTATTTTCCTGCTGGAGACCCTTTCACTGCTGGTGCCTTTCACTGCGCTTCTGGTGGACTACGTGTTTATTAACTAAAATCAGGACAATAGCTATCTTATTTAATCTGTTTTGTCCATAGTGATAGTGCCAACATTACAATAAAAGATGGACACTTTACTTTCAGTGCGTCCGCGATCCCGAGATAACACCTGGTGTTATCAAAATCCAATCCACTTGTACAGTCACAGATCTAAAGACATACTGTACATACGCATAGCCTTTTGTCATTCATGTCTTCTTTTTAATTTATGGATTGTCCTTGTGCACGTTTTTTATTCCCCTAACAGTGATTTGTTAATAACAGGGTAGGCTGAGACGCCCTATAAATAAATACCATACACTACTGACCCTATATGGAACACAAGATATACAGTATACAGCTATATACCTGATATCTAATTTCATCATCCCCAGTAGTGATATTTCTATCTATGCCCCCTTTTGCCTAAATGCCAGTATCGCTATATCAGGATAATACACATATCTCCTGCAGCCTGGTCCTTATAAATAAGCCGAACATACTGTACTGTACTGTACATATGGCAAGGCACACCTTACCCTTCCATCTCCTAACAGATCCTCCTCCCCACTGTAAAAGAGTTACAGTAACGGTAGGCACAGTACTTTCTTATTTAATGTGTTTTGTCCATAGCGATAGTGCCAACATTAGAATAAAAAAATAGACACTTTACTTTAAGTGAGTCCTCGATCCCAAGATATGTATGGGGTTGTATAGGGTTTTTCTGTGTTCGCTCCACTGCTTGTCTGTATTAGATCCTATTGTAGCCATACTGAGGGTGTAAAGTAACACCATATAGTGTTAAACAGACTCCCTCACTTGTTCACAAATAGCCAAACATGTGATAATGAAGGGCGGCATTAGCATATGAATTTGCATCTAAATACCTTCAGTGTTTAGGGAATAAGAAAGTTATTAGAGAATGTCCCAATTTCAAGTAATAAGATAGTTTTCTTCAAGTATGTCAGATACACAATCTATATTATAGCATTCATCAGTTTTTTTTATCCTTTAAGTGTATAATGCTATTCTTAATGTTGGATCTCTTTCTCCACAATTGTGCAATGGAAACCTAATATGAATTATGATGTTAACACTGACACCATTAAAACAAATAATATTGTTCATGAAAAACAAAAGTAAATCAATAAATCAATACAGCTGCAGCGCTGGGTAAGTTTTAAAATACACCAAAAGTTTACAGGCAAAAACAGACCAATATATACAGCTTTGCTGCTATATTGATTTATTATATATAAATATATTTATATACAGTACAGACCAAAAGTTTGGACACACCTTCTCATTCAAAGAGTTTTCTTTATTTTCATGACTATGAAAATTGTAGATTCACACTGAAGGCATCAAAACTATGAATTGACACATGTGGAATTATATACATAACAAACAAGTGTGAAACAACTGAAAATATGTCATATTCTAGGTTCTTCAAAGTAGCCACCTTTTGCTTTGACTACTGCTTTGCACACTCTTGGCATTCTCTTGATGAGCTTCAAGAGGTAGTCCCCTGAAATGGTTTTCACTTCACAGGTGTGCCCTGTCAGGTTTAATAAGTGGAATTTCTTGCCTTATAAATGGGGTTGGGACCATCAGTTGCGTTGAGGAGAAGTCAGGTGGATACACAGCTGATAGTCCTACTGAATAGACTGTTAGAATTTGTATTATGGCAAGAAAAAAGCATCTAAGTAAAGAAAAACAAGTGGCCATCATTACTTTAAGAAATGAAGGTAAGTCAGTCAGCCAAAAAATTGGGAAAACTTTGAAAGTAAGGGCTATTTGACCATGAAGGAGAGTGATGGGGTGCTGCGCCAGATGACCTGGCCTCCACAGTCACCGGACCTGAACCCAATTGAGATGGTTTGGGGTGAGCTGGACCGCAGAGTGAAGGCAAAAGGGCCAACAAGTGCTAAGCATCTCTGGGAACTCCTTCAAGACTGATGGAAGACCATTTCAGGGGACTACCTCTTGAAGCTCATCAAGAGAATGCCAAGAGTGTGCAAAGCAGTAATCCAAGCAAAAGGTGGCTACTTTGAAGAACCTAGAATATGACATATTTTCAGTTGTTTCACACTTATTTGTTATGTATATAATTCCACATGTGTTAATTCATAGTTTTGATGCCTTCATAGTCATGAAAATAAAGAAAACTCTTTGAATGAGAAGGTGTGTCCAAACTTTTGGTCTGTACTGTATATTTTATATATTTATATTATATATAAATTTACATATAGTATAATTAGTGTAATATTGTATAATTATTTAATAATACAGAGGTTATCTATCTATATCTCTATATGTCCATTATACTGTACAATACACTATATCTAAATCACCATACCTCATATGGATCATGGAATAAATAATTATACAATATTATACTTATTATACTATATGTAAATTTATATATAATATAAATATATATAAATATATTTATATATAATAAATCAATATAGCAGCAACGCTGTATATATTGGTCTATTTTTGCCTGTTAACGTTTGGTGTATTTTAAAACTTACTGCAGCTGTATTGATTTATTAATATACTACTGCCACTATGATACTGCATTAATTAGGTAGACAGATAGATTGATATGTAGAAAGATAGATATGAGATAGATAGATTATTACGGCACAATAGTGATTGCTATTACCGCATTAACCCAGTCTAAAAAGGCACAGTTTAGGCTATAATATGGAGTAGTATTTATTTTTGTTTTTCATGTAACAATATTATTTGTTTAATGGTGTCAGTATTAACATCATAATTCATATTAGGTTTCCATTGCACAATTGTGGAGAAAGAGATCTAACATTAAGAATAGCAAGAATAGGTGTGGGAATTGTCCTGGCAGAAGGGGGGGGGGGGGTCGGTGGGGGGTGCCGTCAAGGAGGAAATGATCAAAAGGCTTTTCTAAATACAAATGTATCTATACTGTACATGTTGTTTTTCGATACTGTATTAAAATTCAGCCACTATAGGAACATAGCTAATAAATACACTCTGTATCCACTACATTATATATCTGTACACTGTACACTGCTTCATTACATATCTGTATACTACACTTCATTATATATCTATATACACCGCTCCATTATATATCTGTATGCAGTAGAACAAAAAGAAAGAGTGCTTCAAACCATTGGACTCACAACTGCTGTGACTAATCCCAACCCCCACAATTATCATCTATTGTTCTCAAAGAAAAAAAACAACTTAGTGCATATAGTACTTTCTTTAGCTGGGGGAGGAAGGGGGGGGGGGGGGGGTAACACACCAAATGTGTAACACCAAACCAGAAATAGAGGTGGGAAGGGGAAACTCTGTTTTATTCTTTTTATTTTATTTATCCATGGTATCTTGGTAGACCACTCCCTCATAGTGATAACAGACAACCTGTAGCTTTGGATATGCTAAATATATATTGATGTATACAGAGAAAAACAAATAATAAATAAAAATTGCTTGCTAGAATTAACTAAAATAGAGAATATAGCGCTATATCTTCTATCTTCGTTAATAAGAAGATATAATGTATATTATTATTTGTTTTTCTCTATATACATAAACCGAGAGATCAGTGACATAATCTGTACCCAGTATGAATGACTATTTATTTAAATACTGTAGTAAGGTAGAAGGTAAAAAAAATAAAAAAAACTACAGTAATAAGGAGTACTAGAACTCCCCCTCATGTCCTTGCCACCAGAGCATGACCCTTTTTAGTATAATAAGTTCAACCTGTATCACTGTTCATCCTGCACCTCCTGGTTCATGAATAGAATGCCAGGTCTCTTGAGCTCTGCTAATCCTGATCTGCCTGTTTCATTAACCAGTATGATAACCACTGCAGGATGTTCTCTCAGTGAAGACTGGGATTTATTTGCATACTAAATCTGTATAATATATCTGTATACACCGCTCTATTATATACAGTACTGTATCTGTATCCACCATTCTATTGCAGATCTGTATACACCGCTCAATTAGTGTTCAGTATGCCTTTAGATCTGTGACTGTACAAGTGGATTGGATTTTGATAACACCAGGTGTTATCTCGGGATCGCGGACTCACTGAAAGTAAAGTGTCCATCTTTTATTGTAATGTTGGCACTATCACTATGGACAAAACAGATTAAATAAGAAAGTACTGTGCCTACCCTTTTGCATATATTTAAATATAGGATCGATGGTCGGCTCTGTATATAAAATATTAATCTATTTATTTTTTAAATAATTTACTGTGCATAAAATCACAAAAATCCCTGTATCCTTATTTTTAAAAAAACATAGAAAAAGATAACAAAAAAATAGAAAAATACAATTGCACATTTTATTACTACCACACACTTGTGCGTTGCGTGGAAATCGCAGCATGCTCTATATTGTGCGTTTTCAACACAACGCAGGCCCCATAGAAGTGAATGGGGCTGCGTGAAAATCGCAAGCATCCGCAAGCAAGGGACTGAGGAATCTTTTGCGGATTTTGTCATGACCATCAATGACAATGACCTGGGCCTTAACTTCACATCAACATGCGATAAAAATGCACTACCATTCCTTGATGTGCTGATTGAAAGAGGTACAAACCAGAGCCTTGTCACCTCGGTCTACCGCAAGAGCACTGCTGAAAATAGTCTCCTCCGTTGGGACAGTGCACATCCATTCCCTTTACGCAAAGGAATCCCCAAGGGCCAATACTTTAGACTTCGGAGGAATTGCTCTACAATGAAAAAATTCAAAAAACAGGCATCAGATCTGAGAGTCAGGTTTAGGGAGAGAGGTCACCCCGATGGAATCTTACGCACGGCCTACGAAATTGCGTGCAATGAGAAACGGGATCAACTCCTCATCCCTAAAAAACTGAGATCAATAAACACTATGGGCCAGAATAATATTCGGGTTATTGGCACCTTTGACAGCGGACATCAAGCAATAAAACGAGTTTTATCTAGACACTGGGATATCCTAAAAGCGGACCCAGATCTCCATAAGGTTCTAGGATCATACCCACAGATCACCTTCAGAAAGGGGCGTAGTTTGAGGGACAGACTGGTCAACAGCCACTTTCAACCACCTGAGAGACCTGAAAATTGGCTTTCTAGAAAACCCATGGGAACCTTTAAATGTGGCAGTTGCACAGCATGTGGTCAGATTAGAAAAACCAAAAACATTCATTTGCTCCCATAATAACAAGGAATACACCATTAGAGACTTTATAAACTGTCTTACCACTGGTGTGGTGTACCTGGCCCAATGTACTTGCCCACTGGATTATGTGGGCAAGACAACACGGGAATTCAGGAGACGCATAAGGGACCACGTGAATGATGTTTTAAATGAAAAAGACACATCAGTGGCACGCCACATTGTACAACACCATGGAGGCAATACCAGCTGCCTTAGATTCATAGGAATACAGCATGTCCCCTGCCTTTATATACGTGCGGGAGCGCTACCACTGCACCAGACGCCCCGGCGTTTCATTCTGTGTCCCTGAAGAACCACTACTCCCTGTGGTAAAACGCGTCGGACATCTTTGAGGAAGAATAATTTTGTCAGGGCTTAGCAGCAATAGATCCGAGGTTCCAGCGGCTGTGGGTCGCCCTTTTAAGGGCGGGTGCCCGGAATACAGCCTGTTAGGGTTCTCCCAGCTCTCCACAACTAGCTTATTTAGGGATAAAACCTAGGCCGAGCAATCTGCAGAAATACCATGTTGAAGGCGACCCCTCTAACATACTGCCGCCTGACCAATGGGACTAGAGCTGCCAGCTATACCTGACACACTTCCAATAAAGAAAATGTTCACAGAATGGGGTGGCTCTACCAATCCGTAGGATAGAAAGGTGCTCACTATCTAAGTGTTAACTCCAAAAACACCAAGAAGTTAATAAAATTGAAAAAAATAAAGATATGGCACTCAATATCTGGAGGACTGCTCAAAGCAAATTACTTTATTATTACTACTACTAGTACATTTCTCAAATATAATTTTTTTTTTTAAATGTCATACAAGATACGTAAGTTGTACAGAAATTAAATAACAAAAGGATAAAACATCACAAATGACGGTAAGGTAAAAGTCACTTGAGGTATAAATGTGTATGTCAGACAGCTTATAGGTGCTTTCTGAATTTCTGATTAGTCCACCACAGAAAAATTGGCTATCAGCACTATACACTGCGTGCAGAATTATTAGGCAAATGAGTATTTTGACCACATCATCCTCTTTATGCATGTTGTCTTTCTCCAAGCTGTATAGGCTCGAAAGCCTACTACCAATTAAGCATATTAGGTGATGTGCATCTCTGTAATGAGAAGGGGTGTGGTCTAATGACATCAACACCCTATATTAGGTGTGCATAATTATTAGGCAACTTCCTTTCCTTTGGCAAAATGGGTCAAAAGAAGGACTTGACAGGCTCAGAAAAGTCAAAAATAGTGAGATATCTTGCAGAGGGATGCAGCACTCTTAAAATTGCAAAGCTTCTGAAGCGTGATCATTGAACAATCAAGCATTTCATTCAAAATAGTCAACAGGGTCGCAAGAAGCGTGTGGAAAAACCAAGGCGCAAAATAACTGCCCATGAACTGAGAAAAGTCAAGCGTGCAGCTGCCAAGATGCCACTTGCCACCAGTTTGGCCATATTTCAGAGCTGCAACATCACTGGAGTGCCCAAAAGCACAAGGTGTGCAATACTCAGAGACATGGCCAAGGTAAGAAAGGCTGAAAGACGACCACCACTGAACAAGACACACAAGCTGAAACGTCAAGACTGGGCCAAGAAATATCTCAAGACTGATTTTTCTAAGGTTTTATGGACTGATCAAATGAGAGTGAGTCTTGATGGGCCAGATGGATGGGCCCGTGGCTGGATTGGTAAAGGGCAGAGAGCTCCAGTCCGACTCAGACGCCAGCAAGGTGGAGGTGGAGTACTGGTTTGGGCTGGTATCATCAAAGATGAGCTTGTGGGGCCTTTTCAGGTTGAGGATGGAGTCAAGCTCAACTCCCAGTCCTACTGCCAGTTTCTGGAAGACACCTTCTTCAAGCAGTGGTACAGGAAGAAGTCTGCATCCTTCAAGAAAAACATGATTTTCATGCAGGACAATGCTCCATCACACGCGTCCAAGTACTCCACAGCGTGGCTGGCAAGAAAGGGTATAAAAGAAGAAAATCTAATGACATGGCCTCCTTGTTCACCTGATCTGAACCCCATTGTGAACCTGTGGTCCATCATCAAATGTGAGATTTACAAGGAGGGAAAACAGTACACCTCTCTGAACAGTGTCTGGGAGGCTGTGGTTGCTGCTGCACGCAATGTTGATGGTGAACAGATCAAAACACTGACAGAATCCATGGATGGCAGGCTTTTGAGTGTCCTTGCAAAGAAAGGTGGCTATATTGGTCACTGATTTGTTTTTGTTTTGTTTTTGAATGTCAGAAATGTATATTTGTGAATGTTGAGATGTTATATTGGTTTCACTGGTAAAAATAAATAATTGAAATGGGTATATATTTGTTTTTTGTTAAGTTGCCTAATAATTATGCACAGTAATAGTCACCTGCACACACAGATATCCCCCTAAAATAGCTAAAACTAAAAACAAACTAAAAACTACTTCCAAAAATATTCAGCTTTGATATTAATGAGTTTTTTGGGTTCATTGAGAACATGGTTGTTGTTCAATAATAAAATTAATCCTCAAAAATACAACTTGCCTAATAATTCTGCACTCCCTGTATAGGCTGTTTGTCAGTAATTCTCTGAGATTTTCGATAGTCACCAATTCTTCCGATAGTAAAATAATAAGCGATTCTTGATGTTATAACGCAATGTTAGACTTTATGAAAGAGTCATATTATTCTTATGTCACAGTTCTTAAATTTGTAAAATTGTAGAAATTCGGGAATTATTAGCTCTGGGTGGCGTCCCACCTATTATCGAGCTGCCTTATTCCTTTACCTCCAACCTCTGAGTGCGGTTTTCGTTTGATCGCCGTGCCTTCAGCGTCCCACGTGTTCAGCTTCTCATTAACTTCGATTAGGTGAAGAGTGGAACTGTGTCATTCCAGGAAGCTATCGAGCATAAGTCTTTATGTTAGACGGGTCAGTCACTTGAGAGGTTATCAAATAAGGAGGTAGAATTGTAAGTGTCCTTGCGTACGCCAGAATGGTGGTAATGTGGGGTCCAGATTCCTCCCAGATGCGTTTCGAAGTCCCAAAAGGTACTGACTTCTTCCTCAGTGGTGACCTGACTCCCACTAAACCACCTTTTTATATCCTCTTTCTTAATTGGTTCCAGATGTCCCAAAAACCAGTCCTGGACTGGAATTCAAGTTTCACAGTGTCCAAGATCTGGTCTGGAGTATAACAATGTGGTATAATCAATAAAATCGATAAAAAATGGAATTAAAATTAGATTAATCAGAAAATGGCACTTCTGTTTCTTCCATAGGTATACTACATCAAAAATCTTACTGTTTTTGAAAAAAACGCAGGTGCGGTATTGATGCAGTTTTCATGCGGTTTTTATGCACCGATGCGTTTTTTTCAGAAAAGCTGCTGATATTTCACCCTTAATCTTTTGGGTGAAGGATTTGATGTTATTTGCTTTCCTTATACCATTAAAATTCACTTAAGTTAAAAAATATAAATGAATATAAAAATTACTTCTTAAAAAGTGATAATCACTACACTTTAGTCTATTTATAGACATATAGCAGTAGATGAAACGAAGTAGATAAGTCTAAAAGGAGAAACTTGTCAGGTTGGATGGATGTGGGGTTGTGGTTAAATAAAAGTGGGTGCCTTCCACCCAGGCGCGGTCGGACGTACGTAGCTAATATACCATCCGACCACGCATCAGTGGAGGGCACCCACCCCAGAGCATTTATATTTTACAGAAAGCCAAAAATTTCTAATTCAGCATTTAGGCCGTGTGGTATATGAGTGTCCAGTTCAAAAATCCATCTCGATTCTATTCTGGACATTTTTTCCACATGGTTCCCTCCTTTCCAGTCTGTCTCAACCTTCTCTATCGCTGCAAAGCTTAAGTTTGTTTGTTGACCATGTTGTTCCTTAAAGTGTTTTGAGAGTGGGTGATCCATGTGGCCTTTCCTAATATTATTAAGGTGCTCTGCAATCCTTTTCTTTAATGTTCGTTTTGTCCTTCCCACATATATTTTGTTGCATGGGCAGCTTATTATATAGATAACACTCGTAGTACTACAAATGAGGTATTCTTTTATTTTATATCTAAGTTGATTAGTCGGGGATATTATTTTGTGTGTTTTCCGCGGGAAATTTGTTGATCGGCAATTGGTGCAGGAGCCGCATCTGTAAAAGCCTTTTATATCCAGCATTGTTTGTATCGTAGGTTTATTGGTTTTTTTATTTTTTATTTTTGGGGCTACTTTCAAGCCTAAATTAGGGGCCTTATTATATACAATCTGTGGTATTGTCGGGATCAGTGAGCCTATCAGTTTATCTTCCTTCAAAAAATTCCAGTGTTTTTTAACTATCTGTTGAATTTTACGATATTGGGCATTGAAGGGTAAGACCATTCTTATAGTCCCCTCATCTTTATTTTTCTTCTTCCTCACTTGAGTTGGATTAAAAAAAGATTTTCTATCCAATTCTCTTACTTTACTTAAAGATGAGTCTACTAGGGGTTCAGGGTATTCTCTAGTTACAAATTGTTCTTTCATTTTACAGGCCTCCTCTTCAAATTGTTCGTCTTCAGTGCAATTTCGTTTTAGGCGTCGGAATTGTCCATACGGGATATTTAACAGCCATCTAGGTAGATGTCCGCTGGTATAGGGGATCAGGATATTTTTAGCAACATCCTTCAGAAAGGTATTGCAGATTACTTTTTCACCCTCAATTCGGATATTTAAATCCAAAAATGCAATATTTCCATCATATATCTTGGATGAGAGGTGTATGTTTCTGTCATTACCATTCAATACGTCTATGAAGGAAGTTAACGAGCCTATATCTCCACTCCACACCAAAATGATATCGTCAATGTACCTATACCATAGCACCAGGTCCGTCCCCAGCCATGGCAAAACGGACCCCTCTTCCCAATCGGCCATAAAGAGGTTCGCGTAGCTGGGGGCGAACCTGGTGCCCATGGCCGTACCGCACTTTTGCACAAAAAAATTTGAGCCAAAATAGAAATAATTGTGAAACAAAATGAAGTTAACACTTTCCTCTAGGAAGCTTATCTGTTCTTTATTAAATCTACTCTACTTTATTAATTGATCCCTCATGGCTGTCGTCCCTTGTTGGTGGTCAATGATTGTATATAATGACCGTACATCCAGTGTACACATTGTCCATTCGGGGTTGAATTTACATTTTTCTAGAATATCAATAATTTGTGTCGTGTCCCAAATGTAAGTTTTCATATTTTTTACTGTCGGCTGAAGATGAGTGTCAATATATTTTGACAAATTGCTTGTAATCGAACCTATCCCGGATATTATGGGTCGACCGGGTGGTTGTGTGGGGTTCTTATGTAACTTCGGCAGACAGTAAAACACTGGCATTCTTGCCTGTGTGTCGCATATAAATTCGCATTCTTGTCTATTTATTATATTTTGGGAGATTCTTTTTTTACATAGTTGTTTTAACTCCTCTTGATAGGCCTTAGTTGGATTTATTTTTACTTTCATATATGTGATCTCATCCTCCAATTGTTTTAGACACTCCATATTATATTCTTCCTCATCCCAAATAACAATGGCTCCTCCTTTATCAGCTGGTCTAATTATTATTTTTTCTTTCATTTGTAGTTCCATTATAGCTTTTATTTCCTGATTCGTGATATTGCATCAGCTGTTATTTTTAATCTTTCTTAGATCGTACTCGACCGATTGACGGAAAGCAATAATTTCCTGACTTAATTCTTGTAAGGGATACTTCTTAGATTTATTTTTTAAATCCGTATGTATATATTCTTGTGTTATCACCATAGGTCTCTCCACATGATTTCTGAGGTGGTATTTCCTAAGGCATAGTTTCCTAACAAATTTCTCAACGCCAATGTATGCGTCAAAATGATTTAGTTTTTGCGTGGGTGCAAATTTTAACCCCTTATTTAGTAGTCACATCTGTGTTTCTGTTAGTGTTGTGTTACTTAGATTGACCACAAAATTTTGTGATATATCATCTATCTGTGTCTTCGTGCTCCTCTTCCCCCTTCCCCTTCGTATGCCCTTCTTTTTCCCTCCCAATGTGTGTCTCTCTGTTCTCGTGCTGGAGATCTGTGTCTCGTGTTCTGTGATTCCCGTTGACCTGGTGATCTGTATCTCATCTTGCTCTGTATTTCATGTTGTGTTGGTGTCCTGTGTCTCATATAATTCTGTGTCCTTTCCACGTGATTGTGAGTTTGTTCTACCTGTCTGTGTCGTAAATTGTAATGATGTGTGCTTGGTGAATTCTGTTGGTGATTTCGTACCGGAGACTGTTGTGATCTCTCTCGTGTACGCACCCTGTGATGTGAAGGGGTCACATCTAAAAAATGCTCCTCTGTTAATAAATCAAATTTGTTACTGACTGGGATAGTGTATCTATTGCCTTGATCTTCTTTTTCTTGTCTATCCCTTGTTGGACTTTTATTGTTATTTTGTGTTATCAGATGTCTATTTGAATCTTGCTTATTGCCCGAATATTTTTTCATTATTTTTTTGGATTTCCTACTTATAATGTCTTGCTCTGTTTTATCAAGACTTTTAATTAGTCTTTGTTGTCACAACTCATAATCATCATCCCTAGGTAATTTCTCTATTTTCTCCTTTCCCAAATTCAATTGACTCATTATATTTTCCAACATTACAGTCCTCCTTTTATAATTAATAATATCAACATTTTTGACTGTTCTTTCAGCAATGCATTCCATTCGATTTCAAAATCGGGATCCCATAGGTCCTGAGCTGGTATTTTACTGAAGCTCAGTCCTCTTGGGATAATATCACAATGGATATATTGTTGCAGGGATTTGATTTCCCATCTCTGCCGTAATTGTTTCAACAGCAGAGATTCAGCCTCCTTAAATAAATCAGTCATTGATTGGTTACAAATGGTTGGATTTGCCTCAGGAACTTCAAAGTTGAACAGCTCTACATTTAGTCTCTTGCTTTCAGCATGATTCCAGATATCCATCCTACTAGATATGGTGAGCTCTACTCCAAATGGAGTTTGTTAAAAGAAAATGTTCACAGAATGGGGTGGCTCTACCAATCCGTAGGATAGAAAAGGTGCTCACTATCTAAGTGTTAACTCCAAAAAACACCAAGAAGTTAATAAAATTGTAAATAATGAAGATATGGCACTCAATATCTGGAGGACTGCTCAAAGCAAATGACTTTATTATTACTACTACTAGTACAGTTCTCAAATATTAAAAAAATTTTTTTAAATGTCATACAAGATACGTAAGTTGTACAGAAATTAAATAACAAAAGGATAAAACATCACAAATGACGGTAAGGTAAAAATCACTTGAGGTATAAATGTGTATGTCAGACAGCTTATAGGTGCTTTCTGAATTTCTGATTAGTCCACCACAGAAAAATTGGTTATCAGCACTATATAGGCTGTTTGTCAGTAATTCTCTGAGATTTTCGATAGTCACCAATTCTTCAGATAGTAAAATAATAAGCGATTCTTGATGTTATAACGCAATGTTAGACTTTATGAAAGAGTCATATTATTCTTATGTCACAGTTCTTAAATTTGTAAAATTGTAGAAATTCGGGAATAATTAGCTCTGGGTGGCGTCCCACCTATTATCGAGCTGCCTTATTCCCTTACCTCCAACCTCTGAGTGCGGCTTTTTTGTTTGATCGCCGTGCCTTCAGCGTCCCACGTGTTCAGCTTCTCATTAACTTCGATTAGGTGAATAGTGGAACTGTGTCATTCCAGGAAGCTATCGAGCATAAGTCTTTATGTAGGACGGGTCAGTCACTTGAGAGGTTATCAAATAAGGAGGTAGAATTGTAAGTGTCCTTGCATACGCCAGAATGGTGGTAATGTGGGGTCCAGATTCCTCCCAGATGCGTTTCGAAGTCCCAAAAGGTACTGACTTCTTCCTCAGTGGTGACCCGGCTCCCACTAAACCACCTTTTTATATCCTCTTTCTTAATTGGTTCCAGATGTCCCAAAAACCAGTCCTGGACTGGAATTCAAGTTTCACAGTGTCCAAGATCTGGTCTGGAGTATAACATGTGGTATAATCAATAAAATCGATAAAAAAATGGAATTAAAATTAGATTAATCAGAAAATGGCACTTCTGTTTCTTCCATAGGTATACTACATCAAAAATCTTACTGTTTTTGAAAAAAACGCAGGTGCGGTATTGATGCGGTTTTCATGCGGTTTTTATGTACCGATGCATTTTTTTCCGAAAAGCTGCTGAAATTTCACCCTTAATCTTTTGGGTGAAGGATTTGATGTTATTTGCTTTCCTTATACCATTAAAATTCACTTAAGTTAAAAAATATAAATGAATATAAAAATTACTTCTTAAAAAGTGATAATCACTACACTTTAGTCTATTTATAGACATATAGCAGTAGATGAAACGAAGTAGATAAGTCTAAAAGGAGAAACTTGTCAGGTTGAAGACTAATTAAAAGTCTTGATAAAACAGAGCAAGACATTATAAGTAGGAAATCCAAAAAAATAATGAAAAAATATTCGGGCAATAAACAAGATTCAAATAGACATCTGATAACACAAAATAACAATAAAGGTCCAACAAGGGATAGACAAGAAAAAGAAGATCAAGGCAATAGATACACTATCCCAGTCAGTAACAAATTTGATTTATTAACAGAGGAGCATTTTTTAGATGTGACCCCTTCATATCACAGGGTGCGTACACGAGAGAGATCACAACAGTCTCCGGTGCGAAATCACCAACAGAATTCACCAGGCACACATCATTACAATTTACGACACAGACAGGTAGAACAAACTCACAATCACGTGGAAAGGACACAGAATTATATGAGACACAGGACACCAACACATCACGAAATACAGAACAAGATGAGATACAGATCACCAGGTCAACAGGAATCACAGAACATGAGACACAGATCTCCAGCACGAGAACAGAGAGACACACATTGGGAGGGAAAAAGAAGGGGAAGGGGGAAGAGGAGCACGAAGACACAGATAGATGATATATCACAAAATTTTGTGGTCAATCTAAGTAACACAACACTAACAGAAACACAGATGCGACTACTAAATAAGGAGTTAAAATTTGCAAAAATTAAATCATTTTGACGCATACATTGGCGTCGAGAAATTTGTCAGGAAATTATGCCTTAGGAAATACCACCTCAGAAATCCTGTGGAGAGACCTATGGTGATAACACAGGAATATATACATACGGATTTAAAAAATAAATCTAAGAAGTTCCCCTTACAAGAATTAAGTCAGGAAATTATTGCTTTCCGTCAATCGGTCGAGTACGATCTAAGAAAGATTAAAAATAACAGGGGATGCAATATCACGAATCAGGAAATAAAAGCCATAAAGGAACTACAAATGAAAGAAAAAATAATAATTAGACCAGCTGATAAAGGAGGAGCCATTGTTATTTGGGATGAGGAAGAATATAATATGGAGTGTCTAAAACAATTGGAGGATGAGATCACATATATGAAAGTAAAAATAGATCCAACTAAGGCCTATCAAGAGGAGTTAAAACAACTATGTGAAAAAGGAATCTCCCAAAATATAATAAATAGACAAGAATGCAAATTTATATGCGACACGCAGGCAAGAATGCCAGTGTTTTACTGTCTGCCGAAGTTACATAAGAACCCCACACAACCACCCGGTCGACCCATAATATCCGGGATAGGTTCGATTACAAGCAATTTGTCAAAATATATTGACACTCATCTTCAGCCGACAGTAAAAAATACGAAAACTTACATCCGGGACACTACACAAATTATTGATATTCTAGAAAAATGTAAATTCAACCCCGAATGGACAATGTGTACACTGGATGTACGGTCATTATATACAATCATTGACCACCAACAAGGGACGACAGCCATGAGGGATCAGTTAATAAAGGCGGGTAGATTTACAAAAAGGGCAGATAAGCTTCCTAGAGGAAAGTGTTAACTTCATTTTGTCTCACAATTATTTCTGTTTTGGCTCAAAAAATTTTGTGCAAAAGTGCGGTCCCGCCATGGGCACCAGGTTCGCCCCCAGCTACGCGAACCTCTTTATGGCCGATTGGGAAGAGGGGTCCGTTTTGCCACGGCTGGGGACGGACCTGGTGCTATGGTATCGGTACATTGACGATATCATTTTGGTATGGAATGGAGATATAGGCTCGTTAACTTCCTTCATAGACGTATTGAATGGTAATGACAGAAACATACACCTCTCATCCAAGATATATGATGGAAATATTGCATTTTTGGATTTAAATATCCGAATTGAGGGTGAAAAAGTAATCTGCAATACCTTTCTGAAGGATGTTGCTAAAAATATCCTGATCCCCTATACCAGCGGACATCTACCTAGATGGCTGTTAAATATCCCGTATGGACAATTCCGATGCCTAAAACGAAATTGCACTGAAGACGAACAATTTGAAGAGGAGGCCTGTAAAATGAAAGAACAATTTGTAACTAGAGAATACCCTGAACCCCTAGTAGACTCATCTTTAAGTAAAGTAAGAGAATTGGATAGAAAATCTTTTTTTAATCCAACTCAAGTGAGGAAGAAGAATAATAAAGATGAGGGGACTATAAGAATGGTCTTACCCTTCAATGCCCAATATCGTAAAATTCAACAGATAGTTAAAAAACACTGGCATTTTTTGTAGGAAGATAAACTGATAGGCTCACTGATCCCGACAATACCACAGATTGTATATAATAAGGCCCCTAATTTAGGCTTGAAAGTAGCCCCAACAATAAAAAAGAAAAAAACCAATAAACCAACGATACAAACAATGCTGGATATAAAAGGCTTTTACAGATGCGGCACCTGCATCAATTGCCGATCAACAAATTTCCAGTGGAAAACACACAAAATAATATCCCCGACTAATCAACTTAGATATAAAATAAAAGAATACCTCACTTGTAGTACTACGAGTGTTATCTATATAATAAGCTGCCCATGCAACAAAATATATGTGGGAAGGACAAAACGAACATTAAAGAAAAGGATTGCAGAGCACCTTAATAATATTAGGAAAGGCCACATGGATCACCCACTCTCAAAACACTTTAAGGAACAACTGTAATGATCGGCGTCACGCAGAGGGAGGGAAATGGGAAGGCCCTGTCCAAGGGAGAGGGAAAGGTGGTGACCCCTGACTCACCTTGCGGCTGGCACCTGACTGCCCTGACGTCACTAGACGGGTTCCTCACCCTTACGCCGATCACGTGCCTAAACCCTGGCTTTCCCTAGGATGAGCCCTATGTAGTGAACAGGGCGGTGGGATCACTAGTCCGCACCACTGACACTAAGAGGAAAACACCAAGGAGAGGACAGACAATACAGACAAACATATAATCCCAGGTGGGCGACCACAGCAGACCACAAAGGCCCAACAGGGATCCGGAGGATAACGTTCTTGAACAACAACCAGGGAACACAGCTACACAGCTCCAGTGAATCAGTATAGAAGTCCAGGCAGGAAGCTCTATATCTGGCAACCAGAGAAGTGAGAGATGGGAATATAAGGAGGTTGGGAGTGCTGGACAAGAAACAGCTGAGGAAAAGGAGCTACGGATCCCTGAGTGAGCCAAAAAGGGTTGCAAGGCAAACCCAGAAAGCTACCATAAAGAAACAGCTCTATCTTTCTACATAGAGAGCGCAGCCACCCGCTGCGACTTCCTGACCCCGGGTATAACGGAGTCAGGCGTGGCTCTTGACATGTCCAGAATAGAATCGAGATGGATTTTTGAACTGGACACTCTTATACCACACGGCCTAAATGCCGAATTAGAAATTTTTGGCTTTCTGTAAAATATGAATGCTCTGGGGTGGGTGCCTCCCACTGATGCGTGGTCGGATAGTATATTAGCTACGTATGTCCGACCGCGCCTGGGTGGAAGGCACCCACTTTTATTTAACCACAACCCCACATCCATCCAACCTGACAAGTTTCTCCTTTTAGACTTATCTACTTCGTTTCATCTACCGTCGTGGCCAAAAGTTTTGAGAATTAGATAAATATTGGAAATTGGAAAAGTTGCTGCTTAAGTTTTTATAATAGCAATTTGCATATACTCCAGAATGTTATGAAGAGTGATCAGATGAATTGCACAGTCCTTCTTTGCCATGAAAATTAACTTAATCCCAAAAAAAACTTTCCACTGTGTGCTGTTCCTTTCATATTGAATTTCTGCACTGTATTATTTCTTGTTTTACCTATGTTGTTTAAGTCTATTGTTCTCTGCTGCCATCTGCTGGCCGGAATTTGTATGCTGCACACCTCGTTCGTTGTCTATAAAGTTATCTCTGGGCGTGGTTTTTGCAGCCTTGGCCTGGTCACTTCCTGTAGCCTTTTTCAGTGCTGCATTCCTTTGTGACTGGAGACACACACCTCGGCTTGTGAAGGCATCAGTTTTTGACCAGCAGTTGCCTCAGCAGTAGCCTCAGCAGTTAGCCTCAGAAAAGACATCCACATGACAGCATCTACTGTATTCCTGTATTCCATCACCGTATGTCACTGCTCTGGATCAAATAAACCCACGTTTGATTGCATCCTCATGTCTACGTCTGGATCCATCTAACCTGAGCTCCTGCCGGTCCGGTCTGCTCCACTGCTTGGATACGAAGGTAGGCCAGTCACAAAGCCATTATCAGTTACACCTTCATTCGCCTTCATGTGGGGACAGAACAGTCAAAAACTGCCTTAAAGCCTTATACCCCAGTCAATACCCGTCTGAATGTCCAATGCCCGGCTACAGGTTCCCTCAGAGCCCAGCGCCACACTCAGGAACCTCCCCTGCAACAGGCCCACTCCCAGCAAATCTGCCCAGCAACAGTGCACGTCCCATAAGCCTAAGGGGAAGCACGGCGTGTCCGCAGTAGATATACTCTCGCCTGGAAGTCCTCCACTACTCGCCAAGCCACTTATTACATCCTATATTAACCCTTGCTTGTATGATATAAGAACTGTTCACGCACGCGGGGCCTCCCTTAAACCAAAACCCCGCAATTCACTCAAGACACCTTGGGAAACTCATCGGGGTGCCTCATCTGAGCCGCACTGCAATTTTCAGCCCCCAATTCAAAAGTTCGATTTCTTAAAGAGACAGCGCACCTTAAATCAAAATGTTCGAAAAGGACCTTGTACAGTTCCCCAGCGATGAAACAAAGCAAATGCAACCCGATACTGATCATTATGAAGAGCTGGAGGTAGAACCCACACTTCCAGCAGACCAAGTCACGCGACCAAGGCGCTCTCTCAAACCAACTATAAAGATCACAGAAAATTATCACACCAGGAAAGATGAGCTATGTGACAACCTGGAAGAGCTATGGGAACGAGTTTCCTCCCTCATATCAGGACTTAAGTCCTCCTCAGGCGATACCACCAGTTTACAAGTTGCCATCGGGCGGCTGAACGCAGCCCATGAAAGATACAAGAGACTGTCCACAAGGTATATAACCTTTCTAAAAGACTCTAATATTGAAGAAGCCCCATCAGAATTGTGCAAGGCAGAATCAATAGACAGACAAAGAGACGCCATGGTGCTGGATGCTAAAGATAAAGTGGAACTCCGTATCTCTCATTTGCAAGAAACTAGATCACACAGATCGCATTCATCCAAACATTCCTCGCGGTCCTACAGATCATCATGCTCTAGAAGCTCCACCCTGAGCGACAGATTACTAGAGGCCCGCATAAATGCAGAGCAATCCAAAGTGAGGCGTTCCTTCACCGAAAAAGAAGTCCTTGTGAGGGCTGAAGCAGAAGCCAAGAGGGCAGAAGCGGAGGCAGAAGCCAAGAGGGCAGAAGCGGAGGTAGAAGCCAAGAGGGCAGAAGCCAAGAGGGCAGAAGCGGAGGAAGAAGCCAAGAGGGCAGAAGCCAAGAGGGCAGAAGCGGAGGCAGAAGCCAAGAGGGCAGAAGCGGAGGTAGAAGCCAAGAGGGCAGAAGCGGAGGCAAAGGCCAAGAGGGCAGAAGCAGAAGCAGAGGCTCGAATAAAGATCCTTGAATCAGAGAGGGAAGAGGAAATCGCATTAGCAAGAGTAAGACTACTTGAGCAAGCATTGAGCCAAGGCCCTGATTCAGTCTGCTTACCACCAGAGGAGATAGACGATCCAGCTGATCGCACCAGCGACTACGTACTGAAACAGTTATCTGCACCACCCCCAGTGTGCAGTACTGTCCAAGCCAACAACACTGAAACCTCCAAGTCAGCTCTACCCGCAGTGCCAGTGACACCCACAGCACCTGAGCAATCCAATAACAGTCGCCCAGACGCACCCTCTCAAGGACAGTTATTACAGCAAGATGGCTACCAGGTGTTTCCTGGCCTACCTCCACAGCTCAAGCAGCAGTCATCAGAATCTACAGAGGCTAGACCACAGCTCAACCCTGCAGCAACATCATTCTACCCGGAAGCATCTCACCCTTTCACGCCACGCAGCCTATACGCCCCAGGGGCATCACAAGTTGTCATGGCAACAAGCAGTGAGAAATCAGATATGTCTGAGTTTGCCAGGTTTATGGTGAGCAGAGAGCTAATTAACACCAGTCTCTCAAAATTTGATGACCGTGCGGAGAGCTACAGAGCCTGGAAGGCAACCTTCAAAGCCGCCATCGCCAACCTCAACCTAACCGCAGAGCAGGAGCTCGACCTCTTGATCAACTGGCTGGGCCCAGGCTCCACAAATAGCATCAAGAGCCTTAGAACTGTCTATGTGGGACAAGCAGAAGCAGGTCTCGCTGCAGCCTGGCAGAGACTCGAACGCACCTTTGGCAGCGCAGAAGCAATAGAGAAGGCACTATTCAGGAGACTGCAGAACGTCCCCAAGATCAGTCTCAAGGATGTCCATAAGCTTCAGGATTTAAGTGATTTGCTCATGGAACTGGAGCTCGCCAAAAGAGACCCTCGTCTGTCTGGGCTGTGCTACCTGGATACAGCCCATGGGGTGAACCCAATTGTCGTGAAGCTACCATACAGCCTGCAAGAGAAGTGGGCGGCATCAGTCTCAAGGTACAAAAGAGTGCATGACGTCACCTTTCCCCCATTTATTCATTTCTGTAGATTCATCGATGAACAGTCCCAGATGAGGAATGACCCCAGCCTCGACTTCCTGGAGTTCAATACTACAGCCTCAGTGACACCATCATCAAGGTATGAAAGTATTGTACATAAACACAGAGACTTTAAGAGCAGCGTGAATGTTAGAAAGACTAACCTACCATCATCCGCAGTACCCACTGGTAGACAGTACACTACCTCATCAGGAGACAAGGCCTTCAATCGTGAATGTCCCATTCATAAAAAACCACACTCGTTGAACAAATGCAGAGGGTTTAGATCCAAAACCATACAGGAGCGCAAGAAAGTCCTCACCGAGCTTGGGGTATGCTTCAGGTGCTGCGCTTCATTGGAGCACATGGCTAAGGACTGTAAATCCATTATCAAATGTGAGGAGTGTCATAGTGATAGACATGCCTCAGCTATGCACCCAATTCCACTCACAAGGGATTCACCGGCTGCTGTCACCACCAGTCCTGCTCAAAGTCATGGCGGGGAGCCCCAGAACAACGCTAACACAACCACTGCTGTTTCCTGCTCATGCTTGGACGTATGTGGGGAGGGCCAGAGTGAGAAATGTTGTGCCCGCATATGCCTAATCAAGGTCTACCCGGAGGGGCTACCAGAAAAGGCAGTAAAAATGTATGCCATCATTGACGACCAAAGCAACCGCTCCCTAGCAGGACCTAAATTCTTTGAAGCCTTTGAAATAAAGGGACCGTCAGAACCCTACATCTTAAACACCTGCTCGGGTCGCATAGAGACTAGCGGCAGGAGGGCACAAGGATTCATCGCTTGTTCCGTTAGTGGAAATATGGAAATACCTCTACCGACGCTGATCGAATGCGATCAAATACCCAACCATAGGGATGAAATTCCTACCCCGGAAGCTGCATTTCACCATCCACACCTAAGGCACCTAGCCAACGTTATCCCACCTAAGGACAACAACGCCGTGATTCTACTCCTGCTTGGCAGAGACAATCTAAGGGTACACAAGGTGCGTCAACAGTGTAATGGTCCCGACTATGCACCATATGCCCAGAGACTGGACTTGGGATGGGTAGTCATAGGAAATGTATGCTTGGATCAACCAAAAATCCGCTCATTCAAAACGTACGTGCGTGGAGATGGACGCACAACTTGCATTAAGCCTTGCCCTCATCACTATGAGGTGAAAGAGAAGCCTCCAGACCTCATACAACCACCTGACGACATTCCCTACTTTGCTGACAACTTGGGAAGATTAGTCTTTCATACCAGCAAGGACGATGATAAAGTAGCTTTGTCAGTAGAGTACAGAGAATTTATCAAGATAATGGACAATGAGTTCCTTAAAGACGAAACCAATCACTGGGTTTCTCCATTACCCTTCCGAGCTACCAGGGTGAGACTCCCGAACAATAGGGAACAAGCTCTGTCTAGATTTAACTCTCTTCAGCGTACCATGAACAGTAAGCCTGAGATGAGAGAACACATCGTTGCCTTTATCGACAAAATATTCCGCAACAACCATGCAGAACCAGCTCCATCCTTAGGGAAGAACGACGAGTGCTGGTACTTGCCTTCATTTGGAGTGTATCACCCACGGAAACCTAATCAAATTAGGGTTGTTTTCGACTCAAGTGCCAAACATCAAGGAAAGAGCTCGTTGCCATCACCGCCGACATTGAACAGATGTTCCACTGTTTCGTAGTCAGAGAGGACCACCGGAATTTCCTCAGGTTTCTGTGGTACAAGAATAACGACACCAACGCAGAGATGGCAGAATATCGTATGAGGGTACACGTATTTGGAAACAGCCCTTCACCTGCCGTGGCAACTTACGGCCTTCGGCGAACTGCATTAGAGGGAGAATCCGAGTACGGTAAAGACGCCAGAGACTTTGTAGAAAAGGACTTCTACGTAGACGATGGACTCAAATCACTACCGACTGAAGAAGCGGCTATCGATCTGCTCAAAAGGACTCAAAGTATGTTGTACCAAGCTAAACTTAGACTACACAAAATTGCTTCAAGCAGCTTGGCCGTTATGAGGGCCTTTGAATCAGGCGATCATGCACCAGGATTCAAGGACATTAACTTGGGACTGGACAGTCCACCTGTGCAGAGGAGCTTGGGCCTCAGATGGGATCTCTCGGCCGACTCCTTCGGTTTTCAGATAAGTTGTGCAGACAAGCCATTCACAAAGCGAGGCGTCCTATCAGTGGTAAACAGCCTATTTGATCCGCTGGGATTTGTAGCGCCCATTACCATACATGGTAAATCTCTACTGAGACAGTTTTCTGAAACAGTCAAGGATTGGGATACCCCACTTCCCTCCGAGAAAGAGCAACAAACCGAAAGGATTGACTGGCCTATCGGACTAATTTCAAAGGTTTTCCCTAGCAAGGATGGCAAGGTCCGGAAGGTGGAGTTGAAGATCTTCAGGAAAGGCGAGCTCAAAACGTTCTCAAGACCAATCAACGAACTCATTTTAATATTACCCATCGAGAACGTCCCTGCAGGGTGAACAGGACTGTATCTAGCTTGGCAGATCTTCTCCATTCCAAGTTGGAAAACAGGAATAAACTATGTTTTGCATTCTAACATGTTTTTCTTTTACAGGTTGTTTATATTTTATGGACATTCGTCATAGTGAAATCCCCAAAGTGAATTTCAGACGGGGAGTGTGCTGTTCCTTTCATATTGAATTTCTGCACTGTATTATTTCTTGTTTTACCTATGTTGTTTAAGTCTATTGTTCTCTGCTGCCATCTGTTGGCCAGAATTTGTATGCTACACGCCTCGTTCGTTGTCTATAAAGTTATCTCTGGGCGTGGTTTTTGCAGCCTTGGCCTGGTCACTTCCTGTAGCTTTTTTCAGTGCTGCATTCCTTTGTGACTGGAGACACACACCTTGGCTTGTGAAGGCATCAGTTTTTGACCAGCAGTAGCCTCAGCAGTTAGCCTCAGAAAAGACATCCACATGACAGCATCTACTGTATTCCATCACTGTATGTCACTGCTCTGGATCAAATAAACCCACGTTTGATTGCATCCTCATGTCTACGTCTGGATCCATCTAACCTGAGCTCCTGCCGGTCCGGTCTGCTCCACTGCTTGGATACGAAGGTAGGCCAGTCACAAAGTCATTATCAGTTACACCTTCAATCGCCTTCATGTGGGGACAGAACACACTGCATTTCATTGCTGTCATTAAAGGAGCTGCTGAGATCATTTCAGTAATCGTCTTGTTAACTCAGGTGAGAATGTTGATGAGCAGAAGGCTGGAGATCATTATGTCAGGCTGATTGGGTTAAAATGGCAGACTTGACATGTTAAAAGGAGGGTGATGCTTGAAATCATTGTTCTTCCATTGTTAACCATGGTGACCTGCAAAGAAACGCGTGCAGCCATCATTGCGTTGCATAAAAATGGCTTCACAGGCAAGGATATTGTGGCTACTAAGATTGCACCTCAATCAACAATTTATAGGATCATCAAGAACTTCAAGGAAAGAGGTTCAATACTTGTTAAGAAGGCTTCAGGGCGTCCAAGAAAGTCCAGCAAGCGCCAGGATCATCTCCTAAAGAGGATTCAGCTGCGGGATCGGAGTGCCACCAGTGCAGAGCTTGCTCAGGAATGGCAGCAGGCAGGTGTGAGCGCATCTGCACGCACAGTGAGGCGAAGACTTTTGGAAGATGGCCTGGTGTCAAAAAGGGCAGCAAAGAAGCCACTTCTCTCCAAAAAAAACATCAGGGACAGATTGATCTTCTGCAGAAAGTATGGTGAATGGACTGCTGAGGACTGGGGCAAAGTCATATTCTCCGATGAAGCATCTTTCCGATTGTTTGGGGCATCTGGAAAAAGGCTTGTCCGGAGAAGAAAAGGTGAGCGCTACCATCAGTCCTGTGTCATGCCAACAGTAAAGCATCCTGAAACCATTCATGTGTGGGGTTGCTTCTCATCCAAGGGAGTGGGCTCACTCACAATTTTGCCCAAAAATACAGCCATGAATAAAGAATGGTACCAAAACACCCTCCAACAGCAACTTCTTCCAACAATCCAACAACAGTTTGGTGAACAATGCATTTTTCAGCACGATGGAGCACCGTGCCATAGGGCAAAAGTGATAACTAAGTGGCTCAGGGACCAAAACGTTGACATTTTGGGTCCATGGCCTGGAAACTCCCCAGATCTTAATCCCATTGAGAACTTGTGGTCAATCCTCAAGAGGCGGGTGGACAAACAAAAACCCACTAATTCTGACAAACTCCAAGAAGTGATTATGAAAGAATGGGTTGCTATCAGTCAGGAATTGGCCCAGAAGTTGATTGAGAGCATGCCCAGTCGAATTGCAGAGGTCCTGAAAAAGAAGGGCCAACACTGCAAATACTGACTCTTTGCATAAATGTCATGTAATTGTCGATAAAAGCCTTTGAAACGTATGAAGTGCGTGTAATTATATTTCACTACATCACAGAAACAACTGAAACAAAGATCTAAAAGCAGTTTAGCAGCAAACTTTGTGAAAACTAATATTTGTGTCATTCTCAAAACTTTTGGCCACGACTGTAATGCTATATGTCTATAAATAGACTGAAGTGTAGTGATTATCACTTTTTAAGAAGTAATTTTTATATTCATTTATATTTTTTAACTTAAGTGAATTTTAATGGTATAAGGAAAGCAAATAACATCAAATCCTTCACCCAAAAGATTAAGGGTGAAATTTCAGCAGCTTTTCTGAAAAAAACGCATCGGTACATAAAAACCGCATGAAAACCGCATCAATACCGCACCTGCGTTTTTTTCAAAAACAGTAAGATTTTTGATGTAGTATACCTATGGAAGAAACAGAAGTGCCATTTTCTGATTAATCTAATTTTAATTCCATTTTTTATCGATTTTATTGATTATACCACATTGTTATACTTCAGACCAGATCTTGGACACTGTGAAACTTGAATTCCAGTCCAGGACTGGTTTTTGGGACATCTGGAACCAATTAAGAAAGAGGATATAAAAAGGTGGTTTAGTGGGAGCCAGGTCACCACTGAGGAAGAAGTCAGTACCTTTTGGGACTTCGAAACGCGTCTGGTAGGAATCTGGACCCCACATTACCACCATTCTGGCGTACGCAAGGACACTTACAATTCTACCTCCTTATTTGATAACCTCTCAAGTGACTGACCCGTCCTACATAAAGACTTATGCTCGATAGCTTCCTGGAATGACACAGTTCCACTCTTCACCTAATCAGAGTTAATGAGAAGCTGAACACGTGGGACGCTGAAGGCACGGCGATCAAACGAAAAAGCCGCATTCAGAGGTTGGAGGTAAGGGAATAAGGCAGCTCGATAATAGGTGGGACGCCACCCAGAGCTAATAATTCCCGAATTTCTACAATTTTACAAATTTAAGAACTGTGACATAAGAATAATATGACTCTTTCATAAAGTCTAACATTGCGTTATAACATCAAGAATCGCTTATTATTGTACTAACTGAAGAATTGGTGACTATCGAAAATCTCTGAGAATTACTGACAAACAGCCTATATAGTGCTGATAACCAATTTTTCTGTGGTGGACTAATCAGAAATTCAGAAAGCACCTATAAGCTGTCTGACATACACATTTATACCTCAAGTGATTTTTACCTTACCGTCATTTGTGATGTTTTATCCTTTTGTTATTTAATTTCTGTACAACGTACGTATCTTGTATGACATTTAAAAAAAATTCTTTTTAATATTTGAGAACTGTACTACCGGTAGTAGTAGTAGTAATAATAAAGTAATTTGCTTTGAGCAGTCCTCCAGATATTGAGTGCCATATCTTCATTTTTTACACTTTCACCCAATGGTCTGAACCGTGAATGTGATTTTTTTATTAATACTTGAACTTCCTTATCAATACCTGAATTGTGCTTAATACTTGTCTATATTGTGATAAACGTTAAGAAGATGATCTAAATATTATTCTTTACTTCCACAGACTCGCTGAGAATAATTTTTGTCTGCAACGGGTGTGGGTGAGATGCTCCCCCCTTCCCCCTTCCCCCCCCTTTTTCCTCCCCCTCCTCTATTCCACTACCTGTCCCTGGTTATAATTTCCCTTTTATCCCACCTGTTATAGAGTACTAACCTTTACTATATTATATATTTTATATATATTACATACCCCTATTTAGATATTTTCATTATGCATCCATTCAGAATATGATTAAACTGCATCATTTCAGCCACTATTTCCCTCCCTTCCTTTAGACTAGATTCCAGATGGTCCTTAGATATAGAATATAATTGCAGCGCTCATGTATAAACGTAATAAACATTAGCCTCCTCCCCCTAGACCAGGATCAGTGCTATACCTATAGAATACCACAGTGGAACGCAGCGCACACGTGACGTCACTGTTGGAACGCACACGCTTGCGCCAGACGTCTGACCGGAACCACCGTGACCCCATACACTCTTAAATAGCGGCCATGCGATCCAGACGCCACGCATCCAGCGCCCCACAAGCCCATACACCCGTCTGAACAGGTATCGCTTATAACTTAGTAGCTTTAATAAGACTTTTCCTTTCAGGTCTTTTGATATTGTGTACCGGCCTACCTTAGAAGACTCCAAAGCGGGCGGCTAGGGGTGAAAACCACTGTATATACTGGAGTGTATATTGCAATATATACGGTACCCCATGTCACCATCCTTTATAATGACGTTTTCTTGCTGCATCTTACTCGTGTGATTAGCATTGTGAATATGTACTGGGGCATTGATGTGGCTGAAACCAGGTCCAAATACTCATTTCCCACCAGGTGGCAGCTCACATAATCCCTAGCATGCATTTATTACAAAATTGGGGGACAATATACAGATGTATTAAGCATTACCTTGATTTGGCATCAGTTACTCCATAGACGTGTGCTATATGGCTATTATACGTCACTAGCATATCAAGTACTCCTACTCATGTACTCCGTATACCCTAAATTCAATGTATACTTATCCTATTTTTTGTTATATAGTACCTATCCCTTAGGACTTTTTTAAGTATATATACACTGCTCAAAAAAATAAAGGGAACACTTAAACAACACAATGTAACTCCAAGTCAATCACACTTCTGTGAAATCAAACTGTCCACTTAGGAAGCAACACTGAGTGACAATCAATTTCACATGCTGTTGTGCAAATGGAATAGACAACAGGTGGAAATTATAGGCAATTAGCAAGACACCCCCCAATAAAGGAGTGGTTCTGCAGGTGGTGACCACAGACCACTTCTCAGTTCCTATGCTTCCTGGCTGATGTTTTGGTCACTTTTGAACTCCATAGACGTGTGCTATATGGCTATTATACGTCACTAGCATATCAAGTAGTCCTACTCATGTACTCCGTATAACCTAAATTCAATGTATACTTATCCTATTTTTTGTTATATAGTACCTATCCCTTAGGACTTATTTAAGTATATATATATATCTATCCCTGTATGCACCTAGCTTGATCGTTACAGTTGCTATAATCCAGCTCATATTGATTATTACGTTATAGATAAAACCGCAGATGAAGGTCCTTAGCAACCGAAACGTCCGGTTTATGAAAATTGTTCATATTATGAAATATATTGGGCAAATGGATGATACCACTACATGATACGAATGAATAAAATCCCCTGAAATTGCAAATACTGAAAATTGTGTGCCTCAATTTTACTTCTATAGAACTGCCAGCTATACCTGACACACTTTCAATAAAGCAGTGCAATAACAGCATTGTTTTTGTATAGTGTCACAATATTCCAAAAAATAGATGAAATAAAAGTTATGTTTTAAATAACTACAATAAGGCAAACTCAGTTCAATAGTGAAAATTAACGACACCTCTGAGTAATCATACACTGGGCCACGATTACTGACCTCCTGACCCTGAGTATTTTTCCACTAGTAATAATCAAATTGAAATGCTAATGGCAGGTTTCCTTGCAACAAGTTCAGACTTGGAAGCATGGGCAACAGAAGCAAAAAGTGTCTTCTCTGAAACAGAGTACGTTCAGACTACCTCTTCGAATAATATAAAAAACGTCTTCAAGTATTTGACAGGGGCCTACAAAGACCTTATAGTTTCCTGGTGGGAAATAAAATCCGTAGAACACTATTTAAAAGAAAATAATGTACCAAAAGGCCTCAGAATCAATCTTACTCCAGCTGATAGACTTAGAAATACTAGCTTAATAAAAAAGTGGGAAGAGGAAGCTACAGCCAGTTCACATAGATTCATGCACCTCCTCCTTGAAGAATCAAAAGTGAATCTTGATTCCAAACAAAGAAAGGTGAATAGCCTTAGGGAGCAAGCACTCAAATTCAAAGACGAGGCACCATTTCAGAAAAAAGAGGAATACCTTCAAAATACCGTAGATAGATTTCAGTATATGGTCAGGGAACGTAAACACCAACAATATCTTCGAGACTCCACTGAATTCAAAGAAAACAGAGCATATTTATTCCTTAATAAAAGTATACAAAGGGACGTACAAAGTGAGGTATCATCATCAGAAGCTGAGGGTTCAGAAACTGAACAAAGTAGGACAAGTAGAGGTGGAGGGAGAGGACAGAGAAATAGAGGCAAGGGAGGTAGGGGACAGACAAGAGCAGGCTACAGAAAAGGAAGTTATCAAACATGCAGCCCAGCAGACCCCTCATCCTCTGCATCATCCTCTACTTTTTTAGCTCAACCCCCCATGCAAGCTCCTTACCAACTCAGGAACAAAGTGTAGCGGGGGCACTAGCTATAACAGGTAATAAAATGGAAATGGTCAACCTCTCCTCCCATAAACTATCCGCTGATGAAATCTCCCTATTAAATAAGGGCCTATCCTTTGTCCCTACAGTCCCACATGACACTTTTGAGTGGAGCAAAGATATAGCCCTCTTTGTAAGGAAATTGCTCTGGCATAAGCACTTCGCATTACAAGATAAAAAGAAGTGTGATGAATTAAACATGAATACCCAGAAACCTGAGGCCACTATGATGCTTGTAAATCTGCTAGAGGAAGGAGAAAAGGATAGGGCTGAGGTCCCATTCACACAGCTAAAATTCAAAAGTACACAGATGCCACCCCCTCTATCAGATTCAAACATATCCATTTTTTACAAACTGGTATCCAGAGCCCTAGGCAAATCCAAGCCACTAGAGGTAGGAACAATTTGAATAAAAATGAATATCAGGCCCTTAAAACATTAGAAAGCGACCGGAATGTGGTAATAAAAGCCTCTGACAAGGGGGCCAATTTAGTCCTAATGGACATAGGGAAATATAAACAAATGTGTCTAGACATCTTGGGAAACAGAGAGTCATATGAACTCCTACCCAAAGATCCTGGCCCTATGTACCTCTTTGAATTGAGATATATTCTCAATAAAGGATTTCGGAATAAATTGATCAGTGAGGCAGAAATGGACTTCCTCCTGCCACAACACCCAGTCACGGCTACTTTCTACTCCCTGCCCAAGATACATAAGGGCATCAGTCCGCTCAAAGGACGCCCGATAGTATCAGGGGTAGGGAGTATAGGGCAAAATGTAGGCATCTATTTTAGAAAGGATCATTCAGCCATTTGTAACAGCTTTGCCATCCTATATACGAGATACCTCTGATCTCCTGTTGAGACTCAATGGCATCTGTCTTGATGACTCAATGATCTTTGCATCCATAGATGTTGAGGCACTCTATAGTTCTATCAGACATGATCTGGGATTGAATGCAGTGGAGTATTATTTATCTATGCGTGATAAAAGATTGACAGCACATAATAAATTTGTTCTGGATCTATTGAACTTCAGCCTTACAAAGAACTACTTTGTCTTTGATGATCGCCATTACCACCAGCTCAGGGGTACCGCGATGGGCAGTTCTTGTGCACCGTCGTACGCAAATTTACTCCTGGGCTGGTGGGAGGCCAACTACATTGGGTCTGAAGAACTGGAAAAGTGGCAAGACAAGGTAGTTCTTTGGCTGAGGTTCATAGATGATGTGTTTGTTCTATGGAGGGGGACTGAGGAATCTTTTGCGGATTTTGTCATGACCATTAATGACAATGACCTGGGCCTTAACTTTACATCAACATGTGATAAAAATGCACTACCATTCCTTGATGTGCTGATTGAAAGAGGTACAAACCAGAGCATTGTCACCTCGGTCTACCGCAAGAGCACTGCTGGAAATAGTCTCCTCCGTTGGGACAGTGCACATCCATTCCCTTTACGCAAAGGAATCCCCAAGGGCCAATACTTTAGACTTCGGAGGAATTGCTCTACAATGAAAAAATTCAAAAAACATGCATCAGATCTGAGAGTCAGGTTTAGGGAGAGAGGTTACCCCGATGGAATCTTACGCACGGCCTACGAAATTGCGTGCAATGAGAAACGGAATCAACTCCTCATCCCTAAAAAACAGAGATCAATAAACACTATGGGCCAGAATAATATTCGGGTTATTGGCACCTTTGACAGCGGACATCAAGCAATAAAACGAGTTTTATCTAGACACTGGGATATCCTAAAAGTGGACCCAGATCTCCATAAGGTTCTAGGATCATACCCACAGATCACCTTCAGAAAGGGGCGTAGTTTGAGGGACAGACTGGTCAACAACCACCTGAGAGACCTGGAAATTGGCTTTCTAGAAAACCCATGGGAACCTTTAAATGTGGCAGTTGCACAGCATGTGGTCAGATTAGAAAAACCAAAAACATTCATTTGCTCCCATAATAACAAGGAATACACCATTAGAGACTTTATAAACTGTCTTACCACTGGTGTGGTGTACCTGGCCCAATGTACTTGCCCACTGGATTATGTGGGCAAGACAACACGGGAATTCAGGAGACGCATAAGGGACCACGTGAATGATGTTTTAAATGAAAAAGACACATCAGTGGCACGCCACATTGTACAACACCATGGAGGCAATACCAGCTGCCTTAGATTCATAGGAATACAGCATGTCCCCAAACCAAAGAGAGGTGGTGATTGGGACAAGATGATCCTGCGAGCCGAAACAAAATGGACATATAGATTAAACTCTGTGACACCGAAAGGCCTGAATGAATATATTTCATATAAGCCATTTTTTGTAAATATTTCCATAAAATCTCTGATTAAGCCTCAAGACTCTCTGCCTGGACCTGCCTGGATCTCTTCAACACCCCATTCTGTTAGATATGGGAGTGATGAAGTTTAGATGCTTGCACTAAGCCTTTGAATAGAGACTGCCCCCTTAGGGGTTAAAATTTGTGCCTGCCAGGGAGGTTGCAATACTCTAATGCCCACTTGGCAGGTTACTTTACTCCTCAAGTATTACAGATCACTGTAAATGTAAATTTACTGAGGAGTATAAACACAAAAGGATCGTGTGATCTGCAAGGACCTGTAACTATGTATGGTTTAACATCTCGAAGTCTAAAGTACTCTTTTTGGAATAGATCGCATATAAGTCTGCGAGAAAGTGCATGCGCGCACTCGGCAGACTATAAACATTTTAAAATATGACTCTTGATCTCTATGCTCGCCTCCGTGGACGTATGTATTAAGTGTGTTTACATTTACCCTGCAAGGACCTGCCGGGGACGCGGTATTAGATCCCCATAACAACCGAGACGCCCCCCACCGGCGTCACTTCCGGCTGTAAGCGAAGCGCTGCTGACTGGGCGAGACATAAGGTAACGGCCCAATGAATGTGCGGCCTCGCTCTGGATGATATGACGAATGAGTGGGAGGAGTTCAAAAAGCGCTCACCTTGCAACCATAGGTTAATTAACCAGGTGGGCAGGGTTGAGACGATATAAAAAATGGACACTTTGATTCAGTTAGTTGCCACTGCCTTTATATACGTGCAGGAGCGCTGCCACTGCACCAGGCGCCCCGGCGTTTCATTCTGTGTCCCTGAAGAACCACTACTCTTTGTGGTGAACGCGTCGGACATCTTTGAGGAAGAATAATTTTGTCAGGGCTTAGCAGCAATAGATCCGAGGTTCCAGCGGCTGTGGGTCGCCCTTTTAAGGGCGGGTGCCCGGAATACAGCCTGTTAGGGTTCTCCCAGCTCTCCACGACTAGCTTATTTAGGGATAGAACCTAGGCCGAGCAATCCGCAGAAATACCTTGTTGAAGGTGACCCCTCTGACATACTGCCGCCTGACCAATGGGACTAGAGCTGCCAGCTATACCTGACACACTTCCAATAAAGCAGTGCAATAACAGCATTGTTTTTGTATAGTGTCACAATATTCTAAAAATTAGTTGAAATAAAAGTTATGTTTTAAATAACTACAATAAGGCAAACAGCTCAATAGTGAAAATTAACGACACCTCTGAGTGATCATACACTGGGCAACGACTACTGACCTCCTGACCCTGAGTATTTTTCCACAAGTGCGGATGCGATTTTCACGCACGGTTGCTAGGAGATGATCGGGATGGAGACCCGATCATTATTATTTTCCCTTATAACATGGTTATAAGGGAAAATAATAGCATTCTGAATACAGAATGCATAGTACAATGGCGCTGGAGGGGTTAAAAAAATATAAAAAATAATATAACTCAGATCCGACAGTATATTCTAACACAGAGGCGTTCCCATAGTGATGGGGACGCTTCAAGTTAGAATATACTAAGAACTGTGTACATCAGGGCTCGACAAATCCCAGGCGCCAGGTCGCCATGGCGACCAGGAATTTAGTCCTGGCGCTTGGGTATTTGTCAGCCCGTTTTCAAAGGTGCCCGGGCGATGGGTGCGGAGCTGCCGTTCTGTCCGGAGGCAGCACAGTTTGAAACAGCTCCGTCACAGCACACAATAGCAGAGACGCTGGCAGCAGGGAGGGGAGGGGCTCGGGAGGAGTGTAATCTGATCCTAGAGTGGAAGCTGCTTCTGCCAGCCCCTCCCCTCCCCGCCCACCAACCAATCAGAGCTGAGGCAATGCAAGCACCAGCAGCTCTGAGTCACTGACACAAGTACAGGGAGTCTAAAGAATCGAATGAGTCACAGGTTAAAAGAATCTAAAGATCTGACTCATTCGATTCTTTGAGTTAAAAGAACCGTCAGTCAGACTCTAGAACAGTTTACACTGAGGCTGATGCTTTTGCAGCAGTGATAAGATTAAGTGACAGGACACAGAGTTTAGATTACAGTTTGAATTAACCCTTTAGGATCAAATTGGCTTCTCAAGGAGATCTATATGTTAAAGGCATCCCTTCTTCTGTCTCATTCAGTAGCTATAGAACTAAGGGTACTTTCACACTAGCGGCAGGATGGATCTGGCAGGCTGTTCACCCTGTCGGATCCGTCCTTCCGCTGTTTCGCCGGACCGCCGCTCTGTCCCCATTGACTATAACGGGGGTGGAGCTCCGGCGCAGCACGGCAGTGCATGGTGAAAGGCCGCCGGACTAAAAGTACTGCATGTCCAACTTTTTAGTCCGGCGGCCTCTCACCGCGAACTGCCGTGCTGCGCCGGAGCTCCACCCCGTCCCCATTATAGTCAATAGGGTCCGGGGACGGAGCGGCGGTATATGTAACATGGCATACAGCATTATTGAGGGGGCTCTATGGAGAAGTGGGGGGGGGAAGCACTATGGGGGCACCTACTAGGGGCTTTATGACGCGGCTCCGCCTGGCTCCTAACTTTTTTAGCTGGCTCCTAGATTCCAAGGAAATTTGTCAAGCCCTGGTGTACATAACTGCCCCCTGCTGCCTGGCAGCACCCAATCTCTTACAGGGGGCTGTGATCCGCACAAATAACCCCTCAGGTGCCGCACCTGAGGGGTTAATTGTGCGGATCTCAGCCCCCTGATCGGGTGCTGCCAGGCAGCAGGGGCCAGACCCCCCTCTCTCCCCAGTATTAAAAGCATTAGTGGCCAGTGCGGCCCCCTCCCTCCCTCCCCAGTATTAAAAGCATTGGTGGCCAGTGCGGCCCCCCTCCCTCCCCAGTATTAAAAGCATTGGTGGCAGTGCGGCCCCCCCCCCTCCCCAGTATTAAAAGTATTAAAAGTATTAAAACTCCGTACTGTATTACCCATCTAACAATAGTTTATGCTTTCACAGCATGAACCAGTTCATAAATGGTTCTTAAAGTAGTTGCCCTTAACACTAAGGGCCTGAACAGCCCATTTAAAAGATCCATGCCGTCTCGGAGGAGGAAATTTTAGGAGTTATCAAAAAATTACCCCATAACAAAGCTCCCGGCCCAGATGGATTCTCGAACACATATTATAAAACGTTTCAGAAAGAACTCTCCCCATACTTGCTCTAAATATTCCAACAAACTATGAATACGGGTCCCCCCCCCCTCCCTCACTCCCCAGTATTAAAAGCATTGGTGGCCAGTGCGGCCCCTCCCCCTCCCTCCCTCCCCAGTATTAAAAGCATTGGTGGCCAGTGCGGCCCCTCCCCCTCCCTCCCTCCCCAGTATTAAAAGCATTGGTGGCCAGTGCGGACCCCCCCCCCCCCCCCCCCAGTATTAAAAGCACTCTGGTGAACAGCTAGCGAGGTTAAAAATAGGGCTGGAGGGGTTAAAGATTAATAAAAAATAATTTAACTCACCCTAATCCACTTGATCACGCAGCCCGGCTTCTCTTCTGTCTTCTTCTTTGCTGTGTGCAGGAAAAGGACCTGTGGTGACGTCACTCCGGTCATCACATGATCCATCACCATGGTAAAAGATCATGTGACGGACCATGTGATGAGCGTAGTGACGTCACCACTTGTCCTTTTCCTGCACACAGCAAAGAAGAAGACAGAAGAGAAGCCGGGCTGCGCGATCAAGTGGATTAGGGTGAGTAAAATTATTTTTTATAAATTTTTAACCCCTCCAGCCCTATTTTTAAACCCGCTAGCTGTTCACCAGAGTGCTTTTAATACTGGGGAGGGAGGGAGGGGGGGGCCTGCACTGCCACCAATACTTTTAATACTGGGGAGGGAGGGAGGGGGAGGCCGCACTGCCACCAATGCTTTTAATACTGGGGAAGGAGGGGGGGTCCGCACTGCCACCAATGCTTTTAATACTGGGGAGGGAGGGAGGGGGGGCGGACTGGCCACCAATGCTTTTAATACTGGGGAGGGAGGGGGCCTGCACTGGCCACCAATGCTTTTAATACTGGGGAGAGAGGGGGTCTGGCCCCTGCTGCCTGGCAGCACCCGATCAGGGGGCTGAGATCCGCACAATTAACCCCTCAGGTGCGGCACCTGAGGGGTTAATTGTGCGGATCACAGCCCCAGTAAGAGATCGGGTGCTGCCAGGCAGCAGGGGGCAGTTCTGTACACAGTTCTTAGTATATTCTAACTTGAAGCGTCCCCATCACTATGATAACACCTCTGTGTTAGAATATACTGTCGGATCTGAGTTTTCACGATCTAACTCAAATCTGATGGTATATTCTAACATAGAGGCGTTCCCATGGTGATGGGGACGCTTCAAGTTAAAATATACCATCGGATTGGAGAAAACTCCGATCCGATGGTATATTAATAGGGACTTCTGACTTTACATTGAAAGTCAATGGGGGACGGATCCGTTTACAATTGCACCAATATTGTGTCAATGTAAACGGATCCGTTCCCATTGACTTAACACCATATACAGTTGAGGTGCCATCGCCCGGCTCCTGTATAGTGTAGGGATGACTACGGGCTGTATCAGGAGCTGGATATTAACTTTAACTCAACACCGCCATCTACTGGCATTGGTGTGTATTGATAGACTGGAGGAGAAAAAATCGCGTTTAGTTAGTAACGAATTGCGAAATAAGGGAGCGGTAGCGATGACACATCTGTACATCTGTGTCACTGATAACCAGTATGGGGAACAGTGTAACTCGTGGGGAGCAGTTGGGTGGAACACGGGTGACCCATGGGGATACAGACCTCAGAGTGCCCGAGACAAAAAGGACAAAATTGGTAAATCCTTGCTTACACGCATGACACTGTTTAAGAGTGGAAGATGCCACCCAAGTGGACAGACAGGGTCCAACATGCCACTTACCCTCACAATAGAAAACCCCAGCCCCAATGATGCAGGGACATACCTTATAGGCACCTGGATGGGGGTAACTGCTGGGGACATGGGCATGTTCCACCTGAAAGACCTACATAATCTCACAAAGATAGAGAAGGGTCCGTCCAAACCCTACACTACCTCCCTTAGGCAAATGACAGCCATAGCAGACCCCACCTTTGAAGATACTATGGCCGCCGAGACAGGATTTTCTGACACCAACCTGTGGTTAGAATGGATGAAATACAATGCTGACACACACAATAAGACGAACTGTTACATATGCGGGAGGGGGGGGGGGCACAGTGCCCTTGCATCTGCCCCCTGAGACTGAAAGCTGCTTCCTCAGCCTATACACCAACACTAGCATGACTCTGCCTGTGAAAAGTGGAAGAGAAAATACCCCCTGGTAGTAAAAACCCCCAAGTCAGGTGAAGGCATAACCATATACCCCGGTAACTACACCTGTTACTTCACCCCTGGCAGTCAGAAATTCTTGGGCAACTTCACAGAGGGGTACTGTTCATCCTACAGAAACCTGTCCACTGAAACACAGAATCAGAGGGTATCTTTGGGGGACATCTATTGGATCTGTGGAGACGAAAAAATAAGAACTAGGTTAGAAGGCAATTGGTCCGGTGAATGTGCCCTAGCAAAAGCCATAATGCCCCTTCACATACTAGAAGATGACCCCACCGTTAGAGGGTATACTCAAAAAACCTATTTAGGGAGGTCAAAAAAGGAAACCTCCCCACAGGAGAGATTTGACCCACATGTGTATATAGACGCAATAGGAGTCCCAAGGGGGGTCCCCAACGAGTTTAAGGCCAGAGATCAGGTGGCGGATTGAATCCCTACTCCCAATGGTGACAATTAACAAGAACGTCGACTGGATAAACTACATATATTATAATCAGCAAAGATTTGTAAACTACACCCGTGATGCCCTAAAAGGAATTGCACAACAGTTAGAGGCTACTTCTGCTGTGGCCTTTCAGAACAGGATGGCCCTAGATATGATCCTAGCTGAGACTGGGGGAGTTTGTAAAATGATTGGGGAAACTTGCTGCACCTACATCCCAGATAACACTGGCCCCAAAGGGAAGGTAACTGAAACAATAAACAAGCTTACTAACCTCTCAGAGGAATTAAAACGTAACTCCGGGATAACAGACCCATGGGATGAGTACTTTGGATGGTTAAAAAATTGGAAATCCTTCCTCACCCAGATAGGTATGGTGATAGTCTTGATGCTAGTATTAATGCCAGTAGTGTTATGTTGCATTGTACCCTGTGTCGGAAAAATATGTGGAAAAAATAGTGATTTCAACTACTGAACAGCCCATCATGCTGCTATATGGTGAAGAAGAAATGGAAACCAAAGAATTCAACATAAGTTCCCCCACCAATTACGATGTCGTACCGAGATAGGTAAAGATGAATCCTAGGGTACTATCATAAGTCTGATTAACCGGGAGTCTACCCAAAAGGGGTAGGTTGTCGCCACTGTGGGTGAAGAGGATTGCGAATGGTATTCCCAGGGGTTCACTAGGCAGGGAAAGTTCTACAATCAAGAATCCAAGGGGGGACTGTTATGGAATATAATGGACACTTACTTGTCACTTACAAAATGGTGTCTGTCCGAGAGACAACCCCCAGTATGCATTCTATGATTGAAACTATTTGCAGCAAAAACTTGAAACTGTCAGGAATTCCTCTGAGTCTATCATATATATGCCTTAAACGTATTTCCTGTTTACATTCCTTCTTACAAAAAGACCAATCATGTGAGCCCACTCCTTCCACTAATATGGAGGGTATATAATGTGAAGCCCCCAGCTAATAAATTAGAGTTATGCTTTGACCTTATCTAGAGTGTCAGTGTTATTTCTCTCGCCGTGCATGCATGTATCTATCTATCTAATTTGGAGCAGTGTATCAACCTACCTGACCATTGATCAGAACCAGAACACATTGATCTCTGATAGGGTTAACTTCTAATTAATACATTTAATTCCCATCTGTTCAAATCAAATATGTCCAGAGACGGGAGCGGGAAAACTCCCCCCAAAACAACAATCCACGTCTGGGATGTTAATAATCCCATGCAGATCCCTCCTTAATGTCCGGGATCCCCCATGAATCACATGGAGATTTTAGAAATTATGAAAAATATTCAAGAATTTGGGATGGCGAAAACAAGTGGGAACTTCCAGTGAGGGTAAGCACGTGACCTGACTACTAACCAGGGATTAGCAGGCTAGCTGCAGCTTTACCAACCAGCAAATGGATCAAGAGCTTATGTGACCTGCGCGTTTCTCCGGATGGGACGGTAACATACTCTCAGGGAAGTTTTCTTCGGAGCGGCGAGGGGGGGTTACGTGCAGGTGCCTGTAATGCACACTGAATTACATTGTGTGCCAGTCTGAAACTTTACACCGCCATTTATCTCCTTGTGTTAAAAAAAGAAAAAAAAGTTGCCCCAGTGATGGCAGCAGAGTTAACAATGTCTTGAAATGCCCATGGCAGTTTAGAAATCCTGTGTACCTGGGCAGGAGGCCATGAAAACACAGTAATAGGATAGGATTCAAGAAAACAGTTCAGTACACAGACCCAAGGCAACGCAAACAAGTTTCATCCCTGACAGAGCAGTCCTTGTGCAAGGGGTCAGTCTTTGTGCAATACGTGCATGCCAGGGGGGCTGTCCACAGGCTCGGCTTTATAAAGCCATCTCCCTCCAGCATTCTTCCTACTGAATGTGATATCTGGCCAGCAGCATGTGGAGATCAGCTCTTAGACTGTGCCTGCTCCTGACCCTCATCCATGGAGCAGATTTCGCAGAGTCTCAACCGTAAGTAAAACCTCCATCTCCTCGTCATTGTTTACTACGTTATTCTCTGCACTTTAGATTGTTAGCTCCTATGGCACAAACTTCCAGGCCAGCATGATTATCTTCTGCTCTGTCATCCATATCGACCTTGTCATTTTTATGAAGCTTTTTCTTGCTATTAGTATTATTTTTGCCCACGGCTGTAGTATTTGGTCCATGGTATATTGTGCATGCGCCTTAAAAAGATATAAAATGAGGTAACACCTTCAATTTAACATTCGACTGAAAACTAAATATTAAAAACTTGCTTTTTTACTACCTTCACAAAGTCAATGTTTCAGTGCCGTGGTCGGTGTATGTGTTACTAGACGTACTGTATGCTCACCTATATACATCTTACTCTATGGGCAAGTCTTGGAAATTGATTTCTATGCAGACAGCTAGTTTTCAGCCTGTCCATGGAGTGAATTGCATGCATGTACAACTACACAAACCAAGCAACTGCTTGGGGCCCCCAAGAGATCAGGGAGCCCCTGCTGACCTCAAGTAGTTGGCTGAAAATAACAAAATTAAAAGGGTGGACACTGTTTTTTTGCAGCTGTGTGGTCCAAGGTTTGAATCTGACCAAGGACAAAATATGCGTGGAGTTTGTATGTTCTCCCCATGTTTACATGGGTTTCCTCCGGTTTCTTCCCACACTCTTAAGACATACTGAGATAGGGAACATAGATTGTGAGCTCCACTGGGGACAGTGAGTGATGATAATGTCTGCAAAGCACTGTGGAATGTGTGCACAGGGGCCCAGGGTGGTGGTGGGGCCCTTCCCAGCTGTACAGAAGTGTCTAGGCTGCACCGATAAGCTGAGAGTGGGGCATAGTGGGCCAATGAGGGTAGCGCTTAACGATGCGATGGGGGCCTCTCAGACAAAACTTTTTCATGGGGCACCAAAAAATGCCGAAACTGCCAACGTGTACATGCAGCTTGTCCATGGAATACATTTTTGGGTTACCTGTGTACAAAGAAACACCCGGCTACCCATTCTGCATCATCCCCTGAGACCTCAATCCGGTTTCCAAATTTTCATACCTTATCTATAGCAAAACTGTTCCGCATTTAGCAGTTAAGGGGTTTTCTTCCATTAAGAGTGTGGCATATAACAAGGTTGTGCCATGACTGAGTTAAACTGCTGGGACCCATATGAAATCGCTGCAGAATTACAACAGAATCGGCGGGTGTCCCAGCAGTTTAAAAAAAAAAATACCCCTTTAACCTCTTAGGGACATAGGACGTACAGGTACGCCATGATGTCCCGGGACTTAAGGACACAGGGCGTACCTGTACGCCCTGTGTATTTCCGATCACCGCCGTATGGCAGGCGGTGATCGGAACAGAGTACCTGCTGAAATCATTCAGCAGGCACTCTGTGACAATGCTGAGGGGGGACCTGTGACCCCCCCGTATCGGCGATCGCAGCAAACCGCAGGTCAATTCTCCGGTGACCTGATAACCCGGAATAGGATAATGATCGGTGGTGTGATAATACACCACTAATCCCCATCCTTAGATCCTGGGAGGTGGCGGTGACATCACCTCCCAGGATCGCTTCCTGTTGGCTGCACGGGCTGGAGGGGGTTAAACTTCCCCCAGCTCTGCTCTCCTCCACACTGCGTCCTGGAGCCATGGAGGAGCCTCGTGGATCTGTGCCCAGCACCCCTCATCTGTGCCCAGCACCCCCCATCTGAGCCACCACAGTGCCATCTGGCACTAAAAAGGTACTAAGGGACAGCTTAGATTAGGCAGGGAGAGTTTAGGGGGAAAAAAAGGTATTTTTTTTCAGCATCACCCTGATCGGGTGTCTGGGGTCCACAGCACACTCAGCTGTGTGACCCTAGACCCCCCAGGGGTGCTGCAGCTTGACCCCCCCAACACAATTTTTTTGGGGTGCAAGCATTTATTTATTTTTTTGTGTGCGTACGTTGACTGTGGCCGGCATTCTTAGCGTCCGGCCACTGTTAGCGCATCGCCCACCCCACCACTGATCAGCGTCGGACTGCTGATCAGCGAGTTTGAATCTTTTAAATTTTTTTGGGCTTTCATTTTATTTTTTTCTGTTAGGTTTAGGGGTAAGTGTACGCAAACACCCGTCTCCCCACGTCTTACACACGCACACTAAATTAAGTTTTCCACACACACACACTCCCCTATGGCCCGCCAGACGTTCTCGGCCAAGGAGGCATACGCCCTGCTTGCCTCCGACTCCGAAAGCCCCAGTAAGGATGAGGATGACCCCACTTTCCTCTTGTCATCCGCGTCCTCCTCATCATCTAGTGATGATGATGACCCCCCAAGGCGGCGGAGACGCCGCCAGGCGGAGCAAGGGGACCCCCATGCCAGGGAGCCTGTGGCCCACACTAGTATGAGCAGCTCTGGGGCTCGTACTAGTTTTCCGGCCCACCAGATAAGTCCACCTGACCCCTCTACTGGTGAACTTGCATGGTGTACACCAGAGGATTTTGAGCCTGTGATTCCTAATTTTGTTGGCCAACCAGGAATTCAGATTCCCACAGAGGGCTTCACTGAATATGACTATTTTTGGTTTTTTTCAGTGACCACTTTGTGAATGGTGAAGCAAACGAACTTGTACGCCCAACAGTTCATTGCTCAACACCCAGGCTCCTTTTTTGCTAGGTCCAGTGGCTGGACTCCGGTCAGTGTAGCCGAGATGAGGACGTTTTGGGGCCTAGTGCTGCACATGGGCCTAGTCAAAAAACCCAGTGTCAGGCAGTACTGGAGTGGGGACATCCTCTACCAGACCCCACTCTACTGTATGGCCATGACACGTTCCCGTTTTGAGGCCATTTGGAAATGCCTGCATTATGCAGATAATGCAGCATGTCCCCTCGAGGTGATCCTGCCTATGACTGCCTGTACAAAATCAGGCCGGTCATCGATCACTTCGGGGCCAAATTTTTTGAGGCCTATGTACCTGGAAGGGAGGTGTCTGTTGATGAGTCTCTCATTGCTTTCAAGGGGAGACTCATTTTCCGCCAGTATGTTCCCTCTAAGCGGGCAAGGTATGGCGTGAAGCTGTACAAACTTTGTGAGAGTACCTCAGGGTACACTTACAAGTTTTGTGTGTACGAGGGGCGAGATTCCCGTATTGAACTCCCAGAATGTCCCACCACTCTGGGTGTTAGCGGGAAACTTGTGTGGGACCTTATGTACCCACTGCTGGATAAGGGTTACCACCTGTACGTGGTTTTATACTAGCATCCCCTTGTTCCAGTCCCTCGCCGCCAGATCCACATCCGCTTGTGGGACCATGTGGAAAAATCTACGCGGCCTCCCTACCCACCTCCTCCAGGTACCTATCCCCAGGGGAGAGACCCGTGCCCCTACCAGTGGAAACCTGTTGCTGGTCAGATATAAGGACAAGAGGGATGTCCTTGTACTGTCCACAATTCATGGTAACGGCATCACCCTGTCCCTGTGCGAGGTACCGCGGCAACGGTCCTCAAGCCCAATTGTATCGTCGACTACAATCGGTATATGGGAGGAGTTGATCTCTCTGATCAAGTCCTCAAGCCATATAACGCCATTCGCAAAACCCGGGCATGGTACAAAACAATTGCGGTCTACTTGGTACAGGTTGCCTTGCACAACTCTTTGGTGCTGTCCTAGAGCACTGGCAACACAGGGAAATTCCTCCAGTTCTATGAGGCAGTCCTCAAGACCCTGATCTTTTCTGACCGGGAAAGAGGAGGCTGGAGTACCTCAGGAACTGGAGGTGTGGTCCCCCATACTGGAAAGAAGGGCCAGTCCCAAAAAAAGTGCAGAGTGTGTCACATGAGGGGGATACGGAAGGACACCACCACTCAGTGTGACACATGCCCCGATCATCAGGGCCTCTGCATTGACGGTTGCTTCAGGGAGTACCACACTTCCATGGAGTACTAAATTCATAATCCCCTTCCCCAATTTTAATTCTATTTAGCCACGGACAATCGCCCAGAGGAAAAAAATATATATATATAGCTCTCCGACTTTGGAGACCCTAAAGGGTTAACAAAGTTTATAAAATCAGTTTTGAATACCTTGAGGGGTGAAGTTTCTTAGATGGGGTCACTTTTATGGCGTTTCTACTCTAGGGGTGCATCAGGGGGGCTTCAAATGGGACATGGTGTAAAAAAAAACAGTACTGCAAAATCTGCCTTCCAAAACCACATGCCGCTCCTTTCCTTCTACGCCCTGCCATGTGCCCGTAGAGCAGTTTACGACCACATATGGGGTGTTTCTATAAACTACAGAATCAGGGCAATAAATATTGAGTTTTGTTTGGCTGTTAATCCTTGCTTTGTTACTGGAAAAAATGGATTAAAATGAAAAATTTGCCCAAAAATCTAAATTCTGAAATTTTATCTCCATTTGCCATTAACTCTTGTGGAACACCTAAAGGGTTACCAAAGTTTGTAAAACCAGTTTTGAATACCTTGAGGGGTGTAGTTTCTAGAATGGGGTCATTTTTGGGTGGTTTCTATTATGTAAGCCTCGCAAAGTAACTTCAGACCTGAACGGGTCCTTAAAAGTGGGTTTTGGAAAATTTCGGACAAATTTTAAGATTTGCTTCTAAACTTCTAAGCCTTGTAATGTCCCCAAAAAATAAAATGGCATTCCCAAAATGATCCAAACATGAAGTAGACTTATAGGGGATGTAAATTAATAACTATTTTGGAGGTATTTCTATGTATTATAGAAGTAGAGAAATTGAAACTTGGAAATTTGCAAATTTTTCCAAACGTTTGGTAAATTTGGTATTTTCTTATAAATAAAAATGCATTTTTTTTACTCCATTTTACCAGTGTCATGAAGTACAATATGTGACGAAAAAACAATCTCAGAATGGCCTGGATAAGTAAAAGTGTTTTAAAGTTATTCACACATAAAGTGACACTGGTCAAATTTGCAAAAAATGGCCTGGTCCTTATGGTGAAAATGAGCCTGGTCCTTAAGGGGTTAAATAAAATGACCGCTCCTTTGTCCGACAGCTCCCCTATACATACGCATGACTAGGTTCATGTTGAGGAGAAGGTCTAGGAGGGGTTGCTCTTAGGTCGATGGCCCGTTGGTATTTTGTACATTTTAACAGGATTAACTGAGGGCAAGATAACAGGGTCCAGCTGCCAAACATGTCCAAATCCTCACCTACTGACGGCAGCCAATGGACGCATGATTTTGTGGTACAATCACACAGCCATCCGTCATCATAGTTGGCTGTGTTTTGATGATGTGCGGCAGCTGGACTGTGGTTTTACCCTAAAAGTGAAGCATTATGGTTTAATCCCCGCTGATCATGACACTAAAGGGGACATGGTGTTCCTATGACTTCTGCATCCTCTTTATCCAAGTACGTATGGCCATAGCTATGCTTATCCACGTAGACACTGTTAGGCAAAGCTGCCTTATTGCCTTATGGGGGAGCCACTGCGTCTGTGTAAACCAAAAAAGGGGTGCTAAGCTTCTTTTATTGTGATGATTTGTGGGAAGTCCAGGATGTCAGAGTCCCACGATCAGAGTCATCCATATTAACTCACTGAGATATATGGTAGTGCACAATCTAGCACTGTTTGGTGTAATATTCATGTGTGTGAAGGTATAAAGCGATTCTCCAGGTTTTGCAAAAAAAAAAACTGGAGTATAAAGACGCTCCAGGCTTTTCTGCAAAGCCTTTAGAACCCCTTTTAAAAAAAACAGGTGATATTTCCATAGAACTAGGCGCAGGAGATGAGCGCTTCCATTGTGGAAGCGCTCATCTCCATAGTCATCTGTATCGCCGTCCTCAGGACGGCGACACAGATGTCTATGCTGCGGCATGGGAGGGAGAGGTGTGTCCCCTCCTGTTCTTCTGATAGGCTGCCAGCACTAGGCCGGCAGCCTATCAGAGGTCGGTGCAGGCGGCGCGATGACATCATCGCGCCGCCTGAGCCGTATAGCGAGGGACACAGGCCGGAAGAGGCCTGCATCGCATCGCTGGAGGTAAGTATAAGTGTTTATTATTTTTATTTTTTTATATAGGTACAATACTGGATCATGATAAGGGGGGGCTACTGGATCATGATAAGAGGGCTATTGGCACATAATATGGGGGCTATTGGCACATGATATGGGGGCTATTGGCACATGATATGGGGCTATTGGCACATGATATGGGAGCTATTGGCACATGATATGGGGGCTATTGGCACATGATATGGGGGCTACTGGCACATGATATGGGGGCTATTGGCACATGATATGGGGGCTATTGGCACATGATATGGGGCTATTGGCATATGATATGGGGGCTATTGGCACATTATATGGGGGCTATTAGCACATTAGGGGGGCTACTGGCACATAATATGGGGGCTACTGGCACATGATATGGGGGCTACTGGCACATGATATGGGGCTATTGGCACATGATATGGGGGCTATTGGCACATGATATGGGGGCTATTGGCACATTAGGGGGGCTACTGGCACATGATATGGGGGCTACTGGCACATGATATGGGGGATATTGGCACATAATATGGGGGATATTGGCACATGATATGGGGGCTACTGGCACATAAGGGGGGGTTACTGGCACATGATATGGGGGCTATTGGCACATTATATGGGGGCTATTGGCACATGATATGGGGCTATTGGCACATGATATGGGGCTATTGGCACATGATATGGGGGCTATTGGCACATGATGGGGGCTATTGGCACATTAGGGGGGCTACTGGCACATGATATGGGGGCTACTGGCACATGATATGGGGGATATTGGCACATGATATGGGGGATATTGGCACATGATATGGGGGCTACTGGCACATAAGGGGGGCTACTGGCACATGATAAGGGGCAGCTACTGGCACATAAGGGGGGTTACTGGCACATGATATGGGGGCTATTGGCACATGATATGGGTGCTATTGGCACATGATATGGGGCTATTGGCACATGATATGGGGGCTATTGGCACATGATATGGGGGCTATTGGCACATTAGGGGGGCTACTGGCACATGATATGGGGGCTACTGGCACATGATATGGGGGATATTGGCACATGATATGGGGGATATTGGCACATGATATGGGGGCTACTGGCACATAAGGGGGGGTTACTGGCACATGATATGGGGGCTATTGGCACATGATATGGGGGCTATTGGCACATGATATGGGGCTATTGGCACATGATATGGGGCTATTGGCACATGATATGGAGGCTATTGGCACATGATGGGGGCTATTGGCACATTAGGGGGGCTACTGGCACATGATATGGGGGCTACTGGCACATGATATGGGGGATATTGGCACATGATATGGGGGATATTGGCACATGATATGGGGGCTACTGGCACATAAGGGGGGCTACTGGCACATGATAAGGGGCGGCTACTGGCACATAAGGGGGGGTTACTGGCACATGATATGGGATCTATTGGCACATGATATGGGGGCTATTGGCACATGATATGGGGCTATTGGCACATGATATGGAAGCTATTGGCACATGATATGGGGGCTATTGGCACATGATATGGGGGCTATTGGCACATGATATGGGGGCTATTGGCACATGATATGGGGGCTACTGGCACATGATATGGGGGATATTGGCACATGATATGGGGGATATTGGCACATGATATGGGGGCTACTGGCACATAAGGGGGGGTTACTGGCACATGATATGGGGGCTATTGGCACATGATATGGGGGCTATTGGCCCATGATATGGGGCTATTGGCACATGATATGGGGCTATTGGCACATGATATGGAGGCTATTGGCACATGATGGGGGCTATTGGCACATTAGGGGGGCTACTGGCACATGATATGGGGGCTACTGGCACATGATATGGGGGATATTGGCACATGATATGGGGGATATTGGCACATGATATGGGGGCTACTGGCACATAAGGGGGGCTACTGGCACATGATAAGGGGCGGCTACTGGCACATAAGGGGGGGTTTCTGGCACATGATATGGGATCTATTGGCACATGATATGGGGGCTATTGGCACATGATATGGGGCTATTGGCACATGATATGGAAGCTATTGGCACATGATATGGGGGCTATTGGCACATGATATGGGGGCTATTGGCACATGATATGGGGGCTATTGGCACATGATATGGGGGCTATTGGCACATGATATGGGGGGCTACTGGCACATAAGGGGGGGTTACTGGCACATAATAAGGGGGTTTATTGGCACATAAGGGGGGTCTACTGGCACATGATATGGGGGGGGCTCTGGCTGCTGGCACATGATGGTTGGGGGATCTTATTACTGGCACATGATTGGGGGCATCTTACTGGCACATGATTGGGGGCATCTATGGGGGCACATCTTACTGGCACATGATTGGGGGCATCTATGGGGGCACATCTTATTGGCACATGATTAGGGGGCATCTATTGGGGCACATCTTACTGGCACATGATTGGGGGGCACTATAGGGGCATCTACTGAGGCTAAAAAGAAGGGGTATTTTATATGGGGGGCTCTGTATAGGGGCATTTTATACTGGGACATATTATGGTGGGGGAAGGGGGGATGAGCACTACGGGGGCACTGAGAAGGGGTATTTTATATTGGAACATTAGCTCAACTGGGGGCATTACAAATGGGTATGGTTTGCACATTATAAGGAGAATTATTTCTACTAGGGGGCATTATGGTGGGCTTTATTACTCCCCCATGGTATGACCCCCTAGTAGCAGCACCAGCCTCTCTCTGCTCTGCTATCCCTCTGCCCCTTCTCCAAATCCTTATTATGAAATCTTTCTCATTAGGATAAAACACATCACCCCCGCCGAGCCCCCCAGCCAAGTGTTGAAGTGGTGTCCGGGATCCCCAAGGGCCAAGCCAAGTTTATGGCTATGTTTATGTTTATAGTTGATCTTTATTATCGATTTTACATTGCAGATTTTTTATTTTTTTTTGCAGCATATGGGTGAGATTTTATATAAATATTTTTATTATTTGGTCGAAAGGCTCAATGGGGGAGGGGGGATTGTAACAGGCCTGCCGTAGAATATCTAAAATAGCTGGTCAAGTAAAATGTTGCATGCAACAATCATTGAATAGGTGGCCAACAAAAAAGGGGCGGGTCAAAGGGCGTGGTAAAACACTGTCTGGGCATGCTGAGAGTTGTAGTTTTGCAACAGTTGGAGGCATCCTGGTTGGGAAAACACTTTGATAATATGAACAATGGGGGTTCTACAAAAGAGCTATCGTGGGGCAAAGTTCATATTCGTGTTTACACACGTGTTTTAAAATGAATGCTTTCTCCTATTATAAACAAGTAAATAATGACGCAATGCTGTGGGGCTGGTATGCAACTTTTTCCAGGGCTGGTTTTTATCCCCAGTCCGGCCCTGGAACTAGCTATAGGGGGGCCCCCAGAATCCATTCCATGGGTGGACCCTAGGCCATCCTAGTCCGAAACTGCACACTCTGATACTAACCAATCAATGCTGACGAGTGTTGAAACCCACCCTACTGACAAAGGGAATCAAAAGTCAGTATTGCTTTTGCCCAAAAAAGCTAAAAGAATAAAACATGGATTCCGGTCTTCGCATGACACTATCCCAGCTTGTGAGCATACCTTATGGCTGTTTTGTCATTCAATGTATCCACAAATGAAGGAATTACACAACTGCAAATAATACATGTGTCATTAACGTCTTAAGTAGATTCGATTTTATTAATCAGAGCCAAAACCATCAGATTAAGACTAATCCCTTAAGGGAACATTGAGAAATCCTTCCTTGATTTTTTTACATATTCCAGACTTTTTGTTTGCTGTGTATAAAGAGTCACACCCAATAATATACAAGAGTCTATTAGGAACATGAGAGCTTAAGGGTGCATGCTGCAAGTGGTCCGTGCAGAAAACGGCAAATGTGAATTGGCCCATCGACTATAATTGGTCAGTGTTCAGTATATACTGTGTACTGGTGCACATCCAAATAATTGACCTAGATGATATAAATGAATGCAGGACAGCCACCCCATGAGTGCTATAACACCTATGAGAGGAAGGTTGACATAGAAGACCAGTGACATAAGAACAAGAACATTTATTGCTCTCTTTTACTCTTTCTTCTCTCTAGTTCTGCCTCTAGGCACTTGTTGATCATAGGAATGTCCCATTTAAAGTTACAGCCACCACGGGTGACATTTTAGCACCTCTTTTGATCTTTTTGTTGGGTAGGTGGAATCCTCAGTAGAGACCAAGATGCCTGGAAGCTATTTTCCCAAAGACACAAATATTTATAGGTCATCCTTTTTGGACACCAGCTGTCCATATGCCTTTGAGGTGGAACCACTGGACACAGTTTACAATGGATGAAAGACTTTTTTTGAGTTTAAACATTGATTTACAAAACAGCAGCGGAATTGCACACCCTTATATTGCACACCAAAAAAAGGCATCTTAAGATGGAGAACACCAAATGGATGTTAAGGAAGGGATCTGTGGAAGAAAAATATTACAGATTGAAATTTGAGAAACATTTGGGATTTTAGAGAGCATGCTCCACCACATAGGATTTGCACCAAAACCCTCTACATCTATAAGCAGATTTTTTTTTTCATTTGGCACAGGTCTAGTAAATTTTGAACCATGTTGCACCCAGAAAACAGTTGTTAACCACTTAAGGACCACAGGTTTATACCCCCCTAGTGACCAGGCCCTTTTTTACAAATCGGCACTTCACAACTTTAACGGTTTATTGGAAACAAATGGTATAAGACTGGCACTCAAATATGTGGGTCATATGGAACGTGGCAATTTATTAGAACAATTATACACTGCTCAAAAAAATAAAGGGAACACTTAAACAACACAATGTAACTCCAAGTCAATCACACTTCTGTGAAATCAAACTGTCCACTTAGGAAGCAACACTGAGTGACAATCAATTTCACATGCTGTTGTGCAAATGGGATAGACAACAGGTGGAAATTATAGGCAATTAGCAAGACACCCCCAATAAAGGAGTGGTTCTGCAGGTGGTGACCACAGACCACTTCTCAGTTCCTATGCTTCCTGGCTGATGTTTTGGTCACTTTTGAATGCTGGCGGTGCTTTCTCTCTAGTGGTAGCATGAGACGGAGTCTACAACCCACACAAGTGGCTCAGGTAGTGCAGCTTATCCAGAATGGCACATCAATGCAAGCTGTGGCAAGAAGGTTTGCTGTGTCTGTCAGCGTAGTGTTCAGAGCATGGAGGCGCTACCAGGAGACAGGCCAGTACATCAGGAGACGTGGAGGAGGCCGTAGGAGGGCAACAACCCAGCAGCAGGACCGCTACCTCCGCCTTTGCGCAAGGAGGAACAGGAGGAGCACTGCCAGAGCCCTGCAAAATGACCTCCAGCAGGCCACAAATGTGCATGTGTCTGCTCGAATGGTCAGCAACAGACTCCATGAGGGTGATATGAGGGCCCGACGTCCACAGGTGGGGGTTGTGCTTACAGCCCAACACCGTGCAGGACGTTTGGCATTTGCCAGAGAACACCAAGATTGGCAAATTCGCCACTGGCGCCTTGTGCTCTTCACAGATGAAAGCAGGTTCACACTGAGCACATGTGACAGACGTGACAGAGTCTGGAGACGCCGTGGAGAACGTTCTGCTGCCTGCAACATCCTCCAGAATGACCGGTTTGGCATTGGGTCAGTAATGGTGTGGGGTGGCATTTCTTTGGAGGGCCGCACAGCCGTCCATGTGCTCGCCAGAGGTAGCCTGACTGCCATTAGGTACCGAGATGAGATCCTCAGACCCCTTGTGAGACCATATGCTGGTGCGGTTGGCCCTGAGTTCCTCCTAATGCAAGACAATGCTAGACCTCATGTGGCTGGAGTGTGTCAGCAGTTCCTGCAAGACGAAGGCATTGATGCTATGGACTGGCCCGCCCGTTCCCCAGACCTGAATCCAATTGAGCACATCTGGGACATCATGTCTCGCTCTATCCACCACAGACTGTCCAGGAGTTGGCAGATGCTTTAGTCCAGGTCTGGGAGGAGATCCCTCAGGAGACCATCCGCCACCTCATCAGGAGCATGCACAGGCGTTGTAGGGAGGTCATACAGGCACGTGGAGGCCACACACATTACTGAGCCTCATTTTGACTTGTTTTAAGGACATTACATCAAAGTTGGATCAGCCTGTTGTGTGTTTTTCCACTTTAATTTTGAATGTGACTCCAAATCCAGACCTCCATGGGTTGAAAAATTTGATTTCCATTTTTACATTTTTGTGTGATTTTGTTGTCAGCACATTTCAACTATGTAAAGAACAAAGTATTTCAGAAGAATATTTAATTAACTCAGATCTAGGATGTATTCTTTTTGTGTTCCCTTTATTTTTTTGAGCAGTGTATTAAAATCGGCACATAATAAAAAGATATAAAAGGATATGCAATAAAATACAATCTCACGCAATAATTAAAAGTGAATAAAAATAAAGCCGCAGGATAAATGCACACTGGTGGTGCCGTGTTGAATAATCAAAGGTGCACTGATAGTGTCCCTCAATCTTATAGGGATATATATATATAAAATAATTTGTGTGCGTTTATCCTGCGGCTTTATTTTTATTCACTTTTAATTATTGCGTGAGATTGTATTTTATTGCATATCCTTTTATATCTTTTTATTATGTGCCGATTTTAATACACTGCTCAAAAAAATAAAGGGAATACAAAAATAACACATCCTAGATCTGAGTTAATTAAATATTCTTCTGAAATACTTTGTTCTTTACATAGTTGAAATGTGCTGACAACAAAATCACACAAAAATGTAAAAATGTAAATCAAATTTTTCAACCCATGGATGTCTGGATTTGGAGTCACATTCAAAAAATATTTTTATTATGTGCCGATTTTAATATAATTGTACCTAATAAATTGCCACGTTCCATATGACCCACATATTTGAGTGCCAGTCTTATACCATTTGTTTCCAATTATCTCCCTACTGATTGGGTGATCAGTCTTAGACTAGAGCACCAGTTCCAGCCTGTGAAGGTGGTGAGCTATCCACTTCAGTGTTATTTTAACGGTTTATTGCTCGGTCATGCAACTTGGCACCCAAATGAATTTTACCTCCTTTTCTTCTCACAAATACAGCTGCTGAGATTTTTCGTTTTTCTGATATTAATCAAAATAGACCGCAATTTTCTCAAAAAAAGTGTATTTTTAACTTTCTCTGGTTAAATTGTTCAAATATAATTACATTTCTATACAAGTTTGTGTCAGAATTTATTGTGCTACATGTCTTTGATAAAAAAAAATCCAATAAGTGTATATTTATTGGTTTGCGCAAAAGTTATAGCGTTTGCAAACTATGGTACAAAAATGTGAATTTCCGCATTTTGAAGCAGCTCTGACTTTCTGAGCACCTGCGAAATAAAAAAACTTCTATGAACTCACCATGCCCCTCACGAAATACCTTGGGGTGTCTTCTTTCCAAAATGGGGTCACTTGTGGGGTATTTATACTGCCCTGGCATTTTAGGGGCCCTAAAGCATGAGAAGTAGTTTGGAATCCAAATGCGTAAAAAATGCCCTGTGAAATCCTAAAGGTACTCATTGGAATTTGGGCACCTTTGCGCATCTAGGCTGCAAAAAGGTGTCACACATGTGGTATCGCCGTACTCAGAAGAAGTAGGGCAATGTGTTTTGGGGTGTATTTTTACATATACCCATGCTGGGTGAGAGAAATATCTCTGTACATTGACAACTTTGTATTATTTTTTTTTAACCACCTCAGCCCCCAGTGCTTAAACACCCTGAAAGACCAGGCCACTTTTTACACTTCTGACCTACACTACTTTCACCGTTTATTGCTCGGTCATGCAACTTACCACCCAAATGAATTTTGCCTCCTTTTCTTCTCACTAATAGAGCTTTCATTTGGTGGTATTTCATTGCTGCTGACATTTTTACTTTTTTTGTTATTAATCGAAATTTAACGATTTTTTTGCAAAAAAATGAAATTTTTCACTTTCAGTTGTAAAATTTTGCAAAAAAAACGAGATCCATATATAAATTTTGCTCTAAATTTATTGTTCTACATGTCTTTGATAAAAAAAAAATGTTTGGGTAAAAAAAAAAAATGGTTTGGGTAAAAGTTATAGCGTTTACAAACTATGGTACAAAAATGTGAATTTCCGCTTTTTGCAGCAGCTCTGACTTTCTGAGCACCTGTCATGTTTCCTGAGGTTCTACAATGCCCAGACAGTACAAACACCCCACAAATGAGCCCATTTCGGAAATTAGATACCCTAAGGTATTCGCTGATGGGCATAGTGAGTTCATAGAACTTTTTATTTTTTGTCACAAGTTAGCGGAAAATGATGATTTATTTTTTATTTTATTTTTTCTTACAAAGTCTCATATTCCACTAACTTGTGACAAAAAATAAAAACTTCCATGAACTCACTATGCCCATCAGCGAATACCTTGGGGTGTCTTCTTTCCAAAATGGGGTCACTTGTGGGGTAGTTATACTGCCCTGGCATTCTAGGGGCCCAAATGTGTGGTAAGGAGTTTGAAATCAAATTCTGTAAAAAATGACCAGTGAAATCCGAAAGGTGCTCTTTGGAATATGGGCCCCTTTGCCCACCTAGGCTGCAAAAAAGTGTCACACATCTGGTATCTCCGTATTCAGGAGAAGTTGGGGAATGTGTTTTGGGGTGTCATTTTACATATACCCATGCTGGGTGAGATAAATATCTTGGTCAAATGCCAACTTTGTATAAAAAAATGGGAAAAGTTGTCTTTTGCCAAGATATTTCTCTCACCCAGCATGGGTATATGTAAAATGACACCCCAAAACACATTCCCCAACTTCTGCTGAATACGCAGATACCAGATGTGTGACACTTTTTTGCAGCCTAGGTGGGCAAAGGGGCCCATATTCCAAAGAGCACCTTTTGGATTTCACTGGTCATTTTTTACAGAATTTGATTTCAAACTCCTTACCACACATTTGGGCCCCTAGAATGCCAGGGCAGTATAACTACCCCACAAGTGACCCCATTTTGGAAAGAAGACACCCCAAGGTATTCCGTGAGGGGCATGGCGAGTTCCTAGAATTTTTTATTTTTTGTCACAAGTTAGTGGAAAATGATGATTTTTTATTTATTTATTTTATTTATTTTTTCTTACAAAGTCTCATATTCCACTAACTTGTAACAAAAAATTAAAAATTCTAGGAACTCGCCATGCCCCTCACGGAATACCTTGGGGTGTCTTCTTTCCAAAATGGGGTCACTTGTGGGGTAGTTATACTGCACTGGCATTTTCCAGGGGCCCTAATGTGTGGTAAGTAGGTAAATGACCTGTGAAATCCTAAAGGTGCTCTTTGGAATATGGGCCCCTTTGCCCACCTAGGCTGCAAAAAAGTGTCACACATGTGGTATCTCCGTATTCAGGAGAAGTTGGGGAATGTGTTTTGGGGTGTCATTTTACATATACCAATGCTGGGTGAGATAAATATCTTGGTCAAATGCCAACTTTGTATAAAAAAATTGTAAAAGTTGTCTTTTGCCAAGATATTTCTCTCACCCAGCATGGGTATATGTAAAATGACACCCCAAAACACATTACCCAACTTCTCCTGAATACGGAGATACCAGATGTGTGACACTTTTTTGCAGCCTAGGTGGGCAAAGGGGCCCATATTCCAAAGAGCACCTTTCGGATTTCACTGGTCATTTTTTACAGAATTTGATTTCAAACTCCTTACCACACATTTGGGCCCCTAGAATGCCAGGGCAGTATAACTACCCCACAAGTGACCCCATTTTGGAAAGAAGACACCCCAAGGTATTCCGTGAGGGGCATGGCGAGTTCCTAGAATTTTTTATTTTTTGTCACAAGTTAGTGGAATATGAGACTTTGTAAGAAAAAAAATAAATAGATAAAAAATCATCATTTTCCACTAACTTGTGACAAAAAATAAAAAATTCTAGAAACTCGCCATGCCCCTCACGGAATACCTTGGGGTGTCTTCTTTTCAAAGTGGGGTCACTTGTGGGGTAGTTATACTGCACTGGCATTTTCCAGGGGCCCTAATGTGTGGTAAGTAGGTAAATGACCTGTGAAATCCTAAAGGTGCTCTTTGGAATATGGGCCCCTTTGCCCACCTAGGCTGCAAAAAAGTGTCACACATGTGGTATCGCCGTATTCAGGAGAAGTTGGGGAATGTGTTTTGGGGTGTCATTTTACATATAATCATGCTGGGTGAGAGAAATATCTTGGCAAAAGACAACTTTTCCCATTTTTTTATACAAAGTTGGCATTTGACCAAGATATTTCTCTCACCCAGCATGGGTATATGTAAAATGACACCCCAAAACACATTCCCCAACTTCTCCTGAGTACGGCGATACCAGATGTGTGACACTTTTTTGCAGCCTAGATGCGCAAAGGTGCCCAAATTCCTTTTAGGGGGGCATTTTTAGACATTTGGATACCAGACTTCTTCTCACGCTTTGGGGCCCCTAGAATGCCAGGGCAGTATAAATACCCCACATGTGACCCCATTTTGGAAAGAAGACACCCCAAGGTATTCAATGAGGGGCATGGCGAGTTCATATAAATTTTTTTTTTTTTGGCACAAGTTAGCGGAAATTGATATTTTTTATTTTTTTCTCACAAAGTCTCCCTTTCCGCTAACTTGGGACAAAAATTTCAATCTTTCATGGACTCAATATGCCCCTCACGGAATACCTGGGGGTGTCTTCTTTCCGAAATGGGGTCACATGTGGGGTATTTATACTGCCCTGGCATTCTAGGGGCCCTAAAGCGTGAGAAGAAGTCTGGAATATAAATGTCTAAAAAATTTTACGCATTTGGATTCTGTGAGGGGTATGGTGAGTTCATGTGAGATTTTATTTTTTGACACAAGTTAGTGGAATATGAGACTTTGTAAGGAAAAAAAAAAATAATTCCGCTAACTTGGGCCAAAAAAATGTCTGAATGGAGCCTTACAGAGGGGTGATCAATGACAGGGGGGTGATCAATGACAGGGGGGGTGATCAATGACAGGGGGGTGATCAATGACAGGGGGGTGATCAGGGAGTCTATATGGGGTGATCACCCCCCTGTCATTGATCACCCCCCTGTAAGGCTCCATTCAGATGTCCGTATGTGTTTTGCGGATCCGATCCATGTATCCGTGGATCCGTAAAAATCATACGGACATCTGAATGCAGCCTGACAGGGGGGTGATCAATGACAGGGGGTAATCAATGACAGGGGGGTGATCAGGGAGTCTATATGGGGTGATCACCCCCCCTGGAAGGCTCCAGGGAGACGCCTGTATGTGTTTTGCGGATCCGATCCATCTATCAGTGGATCCGTAAAAATCATGCGGACATCTGAATGGAGCTTTACAGGGGGTTGATCAATGACAGGGGGGTAATCAATGACAGGGGGGTGATCAGGGAGTCTATATGGGGTGATCACCACAGTCATTGATCACGCCCCTGTAAGGCTCCATTCAGACGTCCGTATGCGTTTTGCGGATCCGATCCATCTATCCGTGGATCCGTAAAAATCATGCGGACATCTAAATGGAGCTTTACAGGGGGTTGATCAATGACAGGGGTGTAATCAATGACAGGGGGGTGATCAGGGAGTCTATATGGGGTGATCACCACAGTCATTGATCACGCCCCTGTAAGGCTCCATTCAGACGTCCGTATGCGTTTTGCGGATCCGATCCATCTATCAGTGGATCCGTAAAAATCATGCGGACATCTGAATGGAGCTTTACAGGGGGTTATCAATGACAGGGGGGTGATCAGGGAGTCTATATGGGGTGATCACCTCCGTCATTGATCACTCCCCTGTAAGGCTGCATTCAGACGTCCGTATGTGTTTTGCGGATCCGATCCATCTATCAGTGGATCTGTAAAATTCATACGGACCTCTGAATGGAGCTTTACAGGGGGGTGATCAATGACAGGGGGGTAATCAATGACAGGGGGGTGATCAGGGAGTCTATATGGGGTGATCACCTTCGTCATTGATCACTCCCCTGTAAGGCTGCATTCAGACGTCCGTATGTGTTTTGCGGATCCGATCCATCTATCAGTGGATCCGTAAAATTCATACGGACCTCTGAATGCAGCCTTACAGGGGGTTATCAATGACAGGGGGGTGATCAATGACAGGGGGGTGATCAGGGAGTCTATATGGGGTGATCAGGGGTGATCAAGGGTGAATAAGGGGTTAATAAGTGACAGGGGGGGTGTAGTGTAGTGGTGCTTGGTGCAACATATTACTGAGCTACCTGTGTCCTCTGGTGGTCGATCCAAACAAAGGGGACCACCAGAGGACCAGGTAGCAGGTATATTAGACGCTGTTATCAAAACAGCGTCTAATATACCTGTTAGGGGTTAAAAAAAACACATCTCCAGCCTGCCAGCGAACGATCGCCGCTGGCAGGCTGGAGATCAACTCTCTTACCTTCCGTTCCTGTGAGCGCGCGCGCCTGTGTGCGCGCGTTCACAGGAAATCTCGCGTCTCGCGAGATGACGCGTATATGCGTGATTGTGCGCAGCGCTGCCACCTCCGGAACGCGAATCGGCGTTAGGCGGTCCAGAGGTGGTTAAAGTTGTCATTTATAGAGATATTTCTCACACACAGGATTGGTATGTGTGAAAAGACACCCCAAAACACATTGCCCTACTTCTCTTGAGTACGGCGATACCATATGTGTGACACTTTTTTGCAGCCTAGGTGCGCAAAGGGGCCCAAATTCCAATGAGTACCTTTTAGGAGGGCATTTTTAGACATTTGGATTCCAGACTTCTTCTCACGCTTTAGGGCCCCTAAAATGCCAGGGCAGTATAAATACCCCACATGTGACCCCATTTTGGAAAGAAGACACCCCAAGGTATTCCGTGAGGGGCATGGCGAGTTCATATAAGATTTATTTTTTTTGGCACAAGTTAGCGGAAATTGATTTTTTGGTTTTTTTTCTCACAAAGTCTCCCTTTCCGCTAACTTGTGACAAAAAGTTCAATCTTTCATGGACTCAATATACCCCTCAGCAAATACCTTGGGGTGTCTTCTTTCCAAAATGGGGTCATTTGTGGGGTGTTTGTACTGCCCTGGCATTTGATGGTCTCCACAATCATTATATGTATGGCCAGCATTAGGAGTTTCTGCCATTCTCCTTATATTGAGCATACGGGTAATGAGATATTTTTTTTTCGTTCAGCCTCTGGGCTGAAAGAAAAAATGAACGGCACAGATTTCTTCATTCGCATCGATCAATGTGGATGAAAAAATCTCTGCCAAAAAAATGTGCAAAAAAAAAAAAGAGGGGAAAGGCGTCTGCCAGGACATAGGAGCTCCACCCAACATCCAAACCCACTCAGCTCGTATGCCCTGGCAAACCCGATTTCTCCATTCACATCAATCGATGTGGAAGAATAAATCATTGCCAGAATTTTTTTTTTTTTTATAAAAAATGTTTGCCAAAGCATATGAACACCGCCCCTCAGCTCATAAGCCTCGGCAAACGTATCTTTTTTACTGTAGAGGAGAAAACACAGACTTTGTGTAATCTGACAGCAGCGCAATGCTTCTGTCAGAATGCACATCAGTGCTACAGCTGGTTGATCGCTTGGTCCACCTAGAAGGTAAAAAAAAAACAACAACAAAAAACAGGCAGCAACGCAATAAATTTATTAACATCAACTTTTATAAACTTTATATAACATTTGAAACAGAACATTAACTTTTTTGCTTACCTGTGATTTATATATTTTTTTTACCTTTAGAGGACAAACCTCTCCTTCCCTATGGGACAATGTGCAAAGCGCAAATCGCCCAGAGATGTGGCAAAGTACATTATGCACTTTGTCCCAGGTGAAAGGAGAGGTTTGTAGCAGCTCTGTGTGAAAGGGCCCTAAGAGCCCTGTGTGCCTGTCCTGTGTCATGCAATCCCTATACTAATAGTGTACCTGTGTGTGGTACTTGCGGAAACACTCCCCTATGCATAGGGCAGGCTGGTCAGGACAGTCAGGACAAAAAACGGTGGTGTCACGCCTTATTCCAGCCCTGCTACAGACACAACATCTTTTTCTTGGGGAACGCTGAGTTGGGGTACCAGGATAGACACTCAGGAAGTGTCTGCCATGTAGCCGGCTAACTACATCAGGGACTTGGGGCACGGACCCTCCTGGATACAGGAGTTCCGAAATGATCTCTTCCTGGAATTTTAGGAAGGATCCCGTTCTCCCAGCCTTACTGTAGAGAACAAAACTATTATACAGAGCCAATTGAATTAAATAAACAGACACCTTCTTATACCAGCGTCTGGTGCGGCGGGACACTAAATAGGGAGCCAACATCTGGTCATTGAAGTCCACCCCTCCCATGTAAAGGTTATAGTCGTGGACAGAGAGGGGTTTCTCAATGACTCCAGTTGCCTTTTCAATTTGTACTGTCGTGTCTGCGTGAATGGTGGACAGAAGGTAAACGTCCCTCTTGTCCCTCCACTTTACCGCAAGCAGTTCTTGGTCACACAAGGCAGCCCTCTCCCCCCGTGCAAGTCGGGTATTAACGAGCCGTTGGGGGAAGCCCCGGCGACTAGGTCGCGCGGTGCCACAGCATTGAATTCCAACTAGATGTAAGTGCTAAAAGAGGGCCACGCTTGTGTAAAAATTGTCCACGTATAAGTGGTACCCCTTGTGGAGTAAGGGTGACACCAAGTCCCAGACAATCTTGCCACTGCTCCCCAGGTAGTCAGGACATCCGACCGGCTCCAGTTTTGAGTCTTTTCCCTCATAGACCCTAAATGATATGTATAGCCTGTGGCCCTTTCACAGAGCTTATACAGTTTGACCCCATACCGGGTGTGCTTACTGGGGATGTACCGTTTGATGCCAAGGAGCCCGGTAAAATGTACAAGGGACTCGTCTATGCAGATGTTTTGATTGGGGGTACACACATCTGCAAACCTGGATGACAAACGGTCTATGAGGGGCCGAATTTTGTGAAGCCGGTCATAAGCAGGGTGGCCTCTTGGATGACAGGTTTTATTGTCAGTGAAATGCATAAAGCGCATGATGACCTCAAAACGTGCCCTGGACATAGCAGCAGAGAACATGGACATGTAATGTATTGGGTCTTTAGACCAATAGGACCGCAATACATTTTTTTTAGTTAGACCCATGCTGAGGATAAGGCCCAAAAATATTTTAAATTCGGAAACTTTGACTGGTTTCCACCGGAAAGGCTGGGCATAGAAGCTTTCCGGATTGGCTGTTATATACTGTGTGGCGTAGCGGTTGGTTTCTGCCACAACTAAGTCATAGAGATCCGCGGTGAAGAACAGCTCAAAAAACTCAAGGGCTGATCCTAAATGAGCTGTCTCCAGCGAACTCCAGACTGGGCGGTGAAAGAGGGCAATACGGGTGCGGCGGAAGCAGGGGATTGCCAATTTGGGTTTGCCAGCACCTCTGGGAGACTAAGGGCTCTACGGGCCTGTGAACGTGGTGGCTGCGATGGGGGAGTTACTGCACGTGCCACCGTACCAGCTTGAACTGCCCTTCTGGTGCTCGCCACTTCACCAGGGAAAACGGCAGTGCTGGTAGAAGGTCCAGGATGTACTGCGCTGCTGGTGTATGCCGCACCATAAAAAATATGCAAATGAGGCTCATCACGCGGGGTAGGCAGAACACTGACATGGGATCTAGTACGCCTGACCGTAGCAGGGACCTCAACCTCGTCATCTTCACTAGCGGTTAGAATGCCACTGCTGTCTACAGGTTCATATTCTGAACCACTGGATTCAGCGGGTGAGGCGTCCCCATCGTTTTCATCCATCACGGCCAGAATCCTGTAGGCCTCTTCAGCGGAATGCCCCTTTGACATTTTGGGCTAACTAAATTTAGGGGGTATTCCTCTGAGACTACCCAGGAAAAAGAGCACACCTGCCTAGTAAAAAGGAGTGCTTGCGAAGTAAAGCTGCGATCGCTAATAAAGATCCAGAAAGCTCAAAAGTGATCTTTATAGCGCCGCAGCGATTTTACGGTGTTTTTGCAGTGATCATAAAAAAAATTATTCTGTCACTGCGGTGGGGCGGACTGAACGCAAGTGTGCGCACAAGATCAGGCCTGATCGGGCGAACACTGCGTTTTTTGTAGAGCCTAAGGTGACCCTAATGTACTGAAATAGATCTGATTGCGATCAGTCTTGATCACTTACAGATACCATATAGTACTAGTGCTGATTAGCGACAGCGATGACGCTAATCAGCGACTAATCAGTGACTGCGGTGCGGTGGGCTGGGCGCTAACTACCTAACAAGTAGCTAAGTAACTGGCGGTGATGAGGGACCCTTACAGGGGGGTGATCAATGACAGGGGGGTGACAGGGGGGTGATCAGGGAGTCTATATAGGGTGATCAGGGGTTAATAAGGGGTTAATAAGTGACAGGGGGGGTGTAATGTGTGTGTGTGTGGTGATTGGTGCTACTTACAGAGCTGTCTGTGTCCTCTGGTGGTCGATCCAAGCAAAAGGAACCACCAGAGGAGCAGGTAGCAGGTATATCAGACGCTATTTACAAAATAGCGTCTGATATACCTATTTCATTGGTTATTTAAAAAATCTACAGCCTGCCAGCCAATGATCGCTGCTGTCAGGCTGTAGTTCAACTTGTTTACTATGCGATCCTGTGAACGCGCGCTCCTGTGAGCGCGCGTTCACAGGAAATCTCGGGTCTCACGAGATGACGCCAATAGGCGTCGCTGAGACCTGAGAGTGCCGCCGCACTGACGCCTATCGGCGTTAGTGTGACGGCAAGCAGTTAATATACTACATTTTCTAACAGTTGCAAAAGTAGTTTTTAAGGAGATTTGTTATCTTTTCATTTAACCCTTCCCCAAAATTTTGACTTCTCCCTTATAATAGTAGCAACAATACTCTTTCTACAATGTCCTAGTGCCCTGAAACAGAGCCATGGTGCCCATAAGCTGAGTAAGTGTGTTTGTATGCAAAAAGCCAGAGTGCTCCACAAGCAGAGAGAGGGTCCCTTCATAAGCAGAACCAGAGCACCCCATAAACAGAGTAAAAGTGCCCTCATGAAGAAGGTTGCTATGTCCCAAATAAATGAACTAGATTTCCTGCACAGACAGGAGTGGCCAACAAACAGCACAAATATGTCCCATAAACAGAGCAAGAGTTACCAAGTAAATGGAGCATGAGCATCTCCATAAATAAAGGCAATCAGAGAAAGTTCATAGTAAAGGGGTTGGCCCATGAACAACATTTACCTGTTCAAAGGATAGCTGATACGATGGCTGGTGGAACACCCAGTGATCATGATGATGGAGGTCAACAGTGGGATTAGACAAGTCAAGCACACGCGTGGCCATTCACTTCTGTGAGACTCTCAGAGATAGTCGAGCACTATACTTGGCAGTCAGATAGATAGTGAATGGAGTGGTAATAACATGGGTACCAGTGGTTGGACCTCCATAGATCACACATTTATTACCTATCCTGTGGATAGGTGATAGATGTTTGTGGGCAAATCCCTTTAGAAACCCCTGATAGGTTACCCCATAAGATTGCACTCAGAGTGGTCCCCACAGGGTCCCCATAAGAGGGAATAAATATATTAAAAAAACAACATAGGTGCAGGATTAATACGCGGGTTCAGATCAGTGAGCAATCCATGACCTATTTCTGAGAAATCACAAGCAATCCAGGAGGTCCTCCCCGGAGTCCCTCTGCCTTTCCCAGAATTAACTGTAACTGACTTAGAGTGACCAAGTATGAATGGACATTTCTGCATTGATGGTCAGCACCAGATCACTACCATCTGGATCTAGGTGGGTTCCAGCTGCTGGACCCCTACCTTTTATGACTTCTGTTTAAAATATAGAATTATTGTATAGCTTTTAAGAAGACCATATGACTCCTGTGTAAAATAAAGGAATAATCACTTGAAACCTGTATTCATGGACCCCGTTACTACATATGGCTATGTAGATTCTAGTAATAACAGCCCAACTATGCCTTTTTTTTCTCTCCAGGCTAGGAAAATATTCTAGCACATATAAATAAGAGGAAATTACTTCAATGTGCAGAAAGCCTAGAAAATACAACATGTTTGTTGGGTAGGTGTAGTGTACAATTTCTGCAGGGAATGATAGGAGATTTTCAATAGTAGCTATTTTATGATTAGGTCAGTTCTAACACATTTAGGAGCACACTTATTATGATCGGCATTTTAGATTCTGTTCTTAATAAAGGTCCATAGCTGGCAGAGTATCCGGCAAAGTTATGAAGAGCCATCGCCAGTTCTAAATGTAAGACAGCTTCCGTCTAAAACAGGAGTAGAAAATGATGGATGAGACAGGCCAGCCGGCCCCTTCCCCGCCACACCCCCAATTTTAGACCTGGCATGAGCAGGGCGAAGTCCTAATTTAGGCGCATCTCAGCTTAGTAAATGACCCCCTTAGTCCACACAGGGGACATTTTAAAGAGGATTTCTGAGACTTTAATACTGATGACTTATCCTCTGAATAGGTCATCAGTATGTGATCGGTGGAGGTCTGACATCCGGGACCCTGCTGATCAGCTGTTTGAGAAGGCACGAGCATTCCTGTGAGCGCCGCGGTCTTCTCCGTGCTCACAGAGTACAGTGCCGTACATTGTATAGTGGTCATGCTTGGTATCTCTCTCAGCCCTATTCACTTCCATGGGGCTGAGCTGCACCTAGGCCACGTGTTCAATGAATTTGTCTGCACTAACCTAGAAAAAGCTGGGAGAAGGCTGTGGTGCTACTGTGAGCACCGGTGCCTTCTGAAACAGCTGATCGGTGGGGGTCCCTGGTGACAGCCCCCAGAGGATAGGTCATCAGTATAAAACTCCTGGAAAACCCCTTTAACAAAATGTTGGAATTTGTTTGTGTTTCAGTGTGATTCATTAATGGCTTCCACTCTTCTGGAAAGGATCTCTACTGGCGCAGATTAGTTGCGCCGCAATCTGCTACTTTTCCCTGCTCACGCCATGTCTAAAAAAGTGGGCGGGGAAGGGGACGGGCCGGTAGGGCCGTCTAATTCATCATTTTCTACACCTGTTAGAAAATGGCCTAAATGTAAGCCATGAAGGAAGCTGGTGTAGACTAAAACTGGCGATAGATGCGCCGAAGTTATGTGGAGGCCAGTGCCCCTTCATAACTTCGGCAGATCCTCTGCCAGATATAGGGGTTATTAAGACTGGCCTTAATAAATGACCCCCTATGTTCCTCAAAACTCTGCCACCTCACTCTGTACGTGATCTACTTTTTGAGTTTCTGTGGCTTCTCTTTGCAAAAATAACACTCGCAATTCATGGTGGAATATCTAGGGATTAAGAAATTTCACAAACTGGCTTGTGGCAGTAATGCCATCCTATTACAGGTCCACACTGAAATTCAGTGAGCTCTTTATAAAGAGCTGTCCTTTCACAAATGTTTGTAAAGACAGATTGCATGAACGAGGGCTGGATTTTATACACCTGTAGTAATGGGACTGAATGAAACACCAGAATTCAATGATTAAGAGTAGTGTTGGGCGAGCATGCTCGGCCGAACACCTCTATGCTCGGCACATTGTGGTGTTTGGCCGAATATCGCGTGTGCTTGAGCGCGATGCTCAAGTCAGTGTATTTAAATCTAATTTAGCCTCTATTTCTGAAAAGTTTCTGGTGGGATTTGAACTCGCAACCTTTTACATTACAGCCAAGAATGTTAACCACTACACTATAGAGCTGCATGGCCAGTTACTTAAAAAAATTAAAATTAAAATTTGACTTCTGCTGTATAGGAATACTTACTAGTAGTAAGTATTCCTATACAGCAGAAGTTTCATATATATATATATATTTTTTAAAGTAACTGGCCATGCAGCTCTATAGTGTAGTGCAGTGGTGCCCAACCTACGGCCCGCGGGCCACAACCGGCCCGCGAAGCTGTGTGATCCGGCCCACTCAGTGACGGGAGACAGAGATTGCGCCCAGCTAGAGAAGCAGAAGAAGGTCCACTCCGGGGCGGCTGCAGTGGCGCAGTACAGAAAGCCTGGAGGCAAATCAGGGAACGAATGTGAGTAGTAAATCATTTCTGTGACTGTAGGGTGTTGTGTGTCTGTGGACTCTGCAGAGTGCGTTGTGTGTGTGGACTCAGCGCGTCTCTCAACGCTGTCATTCACGTGGGTAGTTGCTTGCAGTGCTGGGCTCCTACTGTGCGGAGGGCTGTACCTTGTGACCGGACTGTACCGGAGGAAGGAAGGGCTGACTCTTAATGGCGGGCACAGGCGGGCAGTGTGGTTTCAGGAGGGATGCCCCCCCTGTAAATGTGGCTGGTTCCTTAGTGAGGACAGTTGGGATATCCTGAAGGGCCAGTGGAGTCCATGTGGCAGGGGTCCGGCAGTACATGGCTTTGAGGGGTAAGAGGGGAACCCCTCCTTGTTGTTTGGGAAGGCAAGGACATGAGTGGTGTTCATTGGTCTTGGTTGGAATTACTTTCCGGTAGCGGTGGTCTGTGCTGTGGCTGGTAGTAGAGAGAGTGCCCCCTTCACAGTAATAAAGCTCACATGTGCCCCCTTCACAGTAGTAATGCTCACATGTGCCCCCTTCACAGTAATAAAGCTCACATGTGCCCCCTTTACAGTAGTAATGCTCACATGTGCCCCCTTCACAGTAGTAATGCTCACATGTGCCCCCTTCACAGTAGTAATGCTCACATGTGCCCTCTTCACATTAATAATGCTCACATGTGCACCCTTTACAGTAGTAATGCTCACATGTGCCCCCTTCACAGTAATAAAGCTCACATGTGCCCCCTTCACAGTAATAAAGCTCACATGTGCCCCCTTCACAGTAGTAATGCTCACATGTGCCCCCTTTACAGTAGTAATGCTCACATGTGCCCCGTTCACAGTAGTAATGCTCACATGTGCCCCCTTCACAGTAGTAATGCTCACATGTGCCCTCTTCACATTAATAATGCTCACATGTGCCCCCTTTACAGTAGTAATGCTCACATGTGCCCCCTTCACAGTAGTAATGCCAACATGTGCCCCCTTCACAGTAATAATGCTCACATGTGCCCCCTTTACAGTAGTAATGCTCACATGTACCCCCTTCTCAGTAGTAATGATCACATGTGCCCTCTTCACAGTAAAAATGCCCAGATGTGTCCCTTCACAGAAAGAATGCCCAGATATTTGCCCCTTCACAATAGTAATGCTTGCACGTGCCCCCCTCACAGTGTTTGCATTTCTTTGTGGCAAAGCTACCTGGTTCCGGCCCGCGAAATGTCGTGTCTGTTGCCTTTGTCGTGTCTGTTGCCTTAAATAAATTTGATATGTTTTAGATGTGCGGCTTCTGTTTCGATATTCTTTTTCTTCCCCTTCTTTCATATCGGTGTTATATAGTATGTATGTAGTCAGGGTTAAGTGCTTTATTTGTTAGCTACAAAATGAGGAACCCCTGTTCCCCTTAGAGCTTACAGTTGTCACTGGTGGATCCAATTTACATATAGCTTAATGTGGCTCCAGTTGACCTGCTAATAAGAGGCATACCTACCATGTGTCCCTCATTTGGAGGGGTGGTCCCTACTCTTGGCCAAATTCAATCTTCTCATTTTAAATTACCCTTATTTGAGCAGATTTATAATTATACATTTACTAAGATGACTGTATATTGGACACAAATGAGTATATTATTTTATGATTAGATGTAACTTGGACCTTAAAAACGTGGAAATATAAAATAAAGGATATATATATATATTGGATTTTTCACACAATGAATCACAAACAAATCATCCAAAAACATGGGAGGAATGCAGGTGGTGCACATAAAAAAAGATGATTGGTTATCAAAGCTTGTAGGACAACTAAGGATCATAGGTAGAAGGTAAGCCTATGATGAGAAAGACCAAAATGAGTCTCGGCAGTACATCACGCCGTGTAAATAAGGATGTGCTGCAGGACAAACTATAAATCTGTATGGGGACCAACAATCGTAGCAAGGTTCATTCATCCCCATACATGTAAATGCATCTATCAAGAAGGCAATGTTCAGGAATGAGATTCCTCGTAAAACAGCCCTTAGACTGGCAGTGTATCTTCTGATTTCTTCAGTGATTGACTCCTTGTCAACCGGAAGCAATAGGGAACAGTTTTGTAAGACCAGATACTTGTTAAGGAATTTTAAGACGAGCCAAGGATTAGGATATTTAGAAAATCTCATAAAAGTGGTTGTCTCCTAATGAAAACCCCTTTCTATATAGTCTTTTTAGGTACATGGACACCACAGAGGATAGAGTTCCCTGTATAAGCCAGAGCAGAGACCACTTTGTAAGAGCACCTGTTGCTCTGCTGACCTGACCTCCCATACTGTATATTGCATGGTGTGGGCTTTCATTTAAAGGGGGTTTCCAGGAACTTATTACAGATGCTCTATCCTTAGGATAGGTCATCAGTATCAGATTGGAGGGGGTCTGACAAAGGACACCTCCACATATCAGTAGTTTGAAGAGGCCGCCCCCTCATTACAGCATACCAAGCACAGCGCCAAACATTGTATAGCAGCTGTGCGATTTCAGCTCAGGCCCATTCACTTGAATATGACTGAGCATGTGCCTAGGCCATGTGAACGATGAACGTGAAGTCACTGGCCTAGGAAGAGGCAGCGGTGCTCACATGACTGTTGCGGCCTCTTCGAACGGCTGACCCACCGATCAGACATTGATGAGCTATCCAGAGGATAGACCATCAATATAACTCTCCGAAAACCTCTTTAAAAAGCCAGAGAATTTGGATCCGCAGCGATCAGCTGATTGTGGGGAAGGCTGCTATTTACAGAGGGATTGTAGATTTTATGTTAAAGTAGTGCTCACATCCTAGGCCTCAAAGCTAACAGGAAAACAGGGCTTGTTACCCATGGCAACCAATCAGAGCTCGACTTTCATTTCTTAGTCTACGACCAGTTTTTCAGTCACGCGATTTTGATCAATTCCTAACACGTTCAATGTACTAAAAATACCCATCGAGCCCAAAGATATTTTACCAAAGGTTAACTCATGCAATCCAATTTTTTGCAATAGGAAGGTCAATTTTCAGTGTGCACAGTTTGCGGTTTGTAAAACACCTCTGCACTTTGGATGCGATAAAGGTTTAGCAAATACTGTACTGCTTGATACTGGTTTTGTACTAGTAATGTCAATATATTGCTGCTAACAGATCATATTTGCGCACAAAGGTCTGTGTGGAACACACATATTGCGCACAAACTGTGGGTGTGGAACAGTCCAGAAAATTAAAACCCAAATCAATATGTAATAGAGTCAGGCTTCTGGAGTAAGCACAGCAAATTAAAACATTGGGCAATAAGTTAGTGTGTTATAATGGCGTACATAGTCGGTAACAATAAGTGGTAGGTGTTTTGAAAAGAATCCTCAGGATAGGCCATGAATATCAGACCGGTGCAGGTCCTACTCCCTGCACCATCGAAGATCAGCTCCTTGAAAGGGACGAGCACTGAGGCCTACCAAACACAGCGCCGTACGTTGTATAGTGGCAGTGCCTGAATGTAAATTTTCTTTTTTTTAAAAGGGGCCCTCCTCCTCACCCACCTTAATATGTCGTAAAAAGTGGAATAGGTGCTTCATGAATATTGCGCTCATTCTGTACACCATATTTCTCAATGTATTCACGCCACACAACTGGCATACATGTGTTGATGGATAAAATATCTAGGAGATAGCTTTGCTAAAAAAAAAAATCAGAAATTATTGAAAGAAAAACAATAAAATTAAGTATGATCAGACATGTTTCCCCAGAATAAATGAAGAACTTTAATATTTGTTTTTTCTTTCATCAGAAAATATATGCTGTTGGTTCCTACTGTCTTGAAGGCCAACAATGAGCAGAGATTCTGCCTGCAGCTGTCCCATCTTAATGAGTCTGTTACTGTGACTGTGGCCCTGGAGACAACGAAAGAGAACATAACATTACTGGAGAAAGAAGTCGCCCAACCTGGAGAAGACAATTGTGTCACTTTTAAAGTAAGTATGGCAGTTTGGTCAATATAGAGGTCAACGATTACATGCTTGGTGACCATTCATGCCACCATTTTGTATTGTTTTAAAAAAAATTTTTTAGCATTTTTACACAATTTGTAATAAACAGTCATTTATGTTTGTGTGTGCGCCCACAGTCATATTCTGGTTTGCATATAGAAAAGATGTGCATACAAAATTCTGTAAGTTTGTAAATATATTACATCAATGATTGTCGATGATCAACCGATTCTGCATTACATTTATAGTGCAGAGCTGTATTCACAATTCTGCTAGCTTCAGATCTGTAATCACTGAGCTTTCATTGATGATTCACAGTCTAGTGATTTCAGTTCTGTGAAAGTGTCATATATACCCCATGCACTGTATAGTCATCTACAGTAGGGCAAATATATTGTCCCACTGCATGACAAGAAGCTCAGCTAAACTGATAGAGGGTTTGTCCACAGGGCAATTGGCAGTGGTCTGACCACTGGGGCCCCACTGATCACGAGAACAGGGGCCCATGCTTCCTATCTGGTTGGAACCAGAGACACATGCATGTCTGCTGCTCCATTCAACTCTATAGGACTGTTAAAGAAAGCCGACTACAAGCACTTGGTTGCCTCCAGCTGTCCTACAGAGCTGAATGGACTGGCAGCGCACATGTGTGGCTGGCAGTCTATTCAAACATGGAGAACCAGCCCCCGTTCTTGTGATCAGCAGTTGGACCTTCGCTCATCAGACACATGGGATTTGTTGTCTTCATGATGGAACCCCTTTAAGGTGGACATACATCTTCAATGGCTGACTGCAAAGAGTTATTTCTGAATATAGAGAGGGGAGTAAGCCATTGCCAGACAACTTGCACATCCCAAATACATGGTCAGCCGATCATGCCAAATTCAGCGTGTTCAGTCAACTTTACTCCAGGCCCCATTTATGGATATCTCAGATAAACCTTGGTGACTGTTTCCAATAAGGACTAACAGGATTGTGACTGGATCTCTGGATAAATAATTAGAAATACAATAAAATGTTTAATATTCTTTCAGACTCCTGACTCTGATGAAGCAAGAGTGGGATACATCACTCTAGAAGCTGAGGGTAACACGTTGCACCTCAGGAAAACAAGAAGCGTTCTTATTAGACCCCTACAAAACCTAGTGTTCATCCAGACTGACAAAGCCATTTATAAACCTGGGCAGAAAGGTGAGCATTACTGAACAGTGGTACGGGGTGTTTTTCATTGCAGCAACCAGCACCTGGATGTGAATACTTTTGCATGTAATTACAAATGTATTATAGCTACTGAGTTACTGTATCTGCATAGCGCCACCTGCTGTTTGTTCTTTTCCTCATCTCTCTGTCCATCTCAGTAACATCACTGAGGTGGTCGCACATGCTCAGTTCCTTCTTCCAACTGTCACCAGCTGGATCTACTGTTAGAAGCTGTGACAGTTACAGGGAGGACATGCTTCCTGAGAAACGACACATTCCCCTGAGCTGTGATAGGGAGAGAGCTGCAAAAGAAAAGACATGCCCCGTGAACCATCAACTTGAAATAAATCTAGCAGAGGAATTGGAGCATTGAATGGGGAGATCTCTGAATCCATGTACAGAGCTGGTCTAGCTTCGTTAGAAAGAGACTGTCTCGACTGATGTGGCGACACGTACCTCGACCCTCACAGTTATTTTGAGCCTTGACGCAGAAAAGGCCTTTGACCGGCTCGACTGGTCTTTCTTATTCGAAACCCTCAGAACCTTCAGTATCGCAGGACCTTTTCTACAAGCCATCCTCAGCCTCTACTCTACCCCTTCGTCGCTTATCAAGTTGCCCTTTAGCGCCTCAACTCCGTTCAATATCTCTAATGCATACGCGTCAGGGCTGCCCGCTCTCACCGCTTATACTCAAGGGCTTTTTCTGGAGATCCGGTGACGTACTGGTCTCTCCATGGGTAAGCTAGGTGGACGCCACCGGCACTAATAGGCTGGCTTTAGAGCTGCCCTAGCCTGTAAAACGGCTAAGGCAGCGCTAAAGCCCACCGATCGGTGTTGGTGACATCACCAGGAACACTGCTATATGGAAGCCTGCTCCTAGCTTACCCATGGAGAGCCTGGTACGTCACCAGATCTCCAGAAAAAGCCCTTTCCCTGCGTGATTTAATGCAGGGCAAGGGAGAGCATCGGAGAGCATCGGAGCATGAAATGTCAGAGGGGCTGCCTGGATGAAAATGGGGATATGTCCGGGTTCAGCTCTGAACCTAGACAACCCCTTTAAGGGTTGTCTTCGTAGTGGCCAGAGGTCCATTTTTCTGATACAGATAGACAAAATTCCCACCATAGACATTAGATAACATGCTGGCCACCACTAGATGGAGATAAGAAGCTGTAAAGCCCCTTGCACACAGCAAAGTTGTCTTCACAGACCCTATATAGCAACAAACTTTTTACCTGTATATACTGATGTATGTTGCCTCAGCGAACATGCCTGACTAGTATAACATGCAATGGAGAAGGCAACAATTTATTTTCTAGCATATTCCACCTTGTGGATCGGCACAACACAATATTACTTTTGAAAACCTTGACAAGATTGGATCTTTTATTACTGTAGATCAAACCTAGTGTCTCTCTCTCTGCCTCTTCCTATCACCAAAAACTATACCCAAAATTTGCCCAAATAAAATCACCCAAAAATTCTGACTTTAAAAAAATTCTGGTTGAATTAAATTTGCTTCAAATTGTTTCACTCATCTCTATTTCTAACGCTAGGTGCAAATTGAAAGAAACTGATACACTACAGTATGGTATGCCTGGTGCTTGGCCTATGCAAGGACATATTTGGTATTTCTGGGGCCCCTAGCAAAGTTATGTCTGGGAGCCCCCATTACACTGCCAAGTTCCACCCCTGTTGTACCACTGAACTCCCCTCACCAGCATGCTAAGCCCTATTCTTAGCGTCGCAGTGCAGCCTTGGTACCTCTGCTACAGCTCTACACAGGGAAGGCCCCCCGTTTTCCCTGTGTAGCTGAACCGGCTGCACAGGTCAGGTGGTATGTCTGCCCCTTTAGCCAACCACTTATGACCAGCAAGGGGCCACCTGATCTTTGGAGCCCCAAGCAATCACTTGGTTCGCGTGGTGGCTTTAATGTCCACCAATGGGGCTATGGAGGCGGTATAAATTCATCAGTTTTTGCAGTTTTGCCGGTAGTATTCTCTCATAGCTTTGTTTTTTAGAATTATTTATGGGTGTCTGCTATTAAGCTATATAGCAATCGGATTATAGTGATGTACTGCACATAGCAGCATCTGTCTTTTCATGGGTGGTAGGATTGCTGAGGATATATGAATGTCTCTCTCATTGATTTTGGTGGCTCTCTATTATATTTATTTCTTAATTATTTTTTTGTAATTGTATGACTGTTATGTCTGTGTTAGGTCTGTATTTTTCATCTGTGTGCTATCCACATTTTAATCCCATTCAGGGGCGTAGCTAAAGGCTCATGGTCCCCTGGTGCAAGAGTTCAGCTTGGGGCCCCCCTTCCCTCAAATTTTCATGCTGCATGAGGCAAAAAATGAAACTGCACCCCCCCCCTCCTCCATACCAAATTCTTAACCTAACCCCTTCTGTCCAGTCAGAGGTGTAACTTACATACACTTTCTATAATACCAGTGTCTTCTTATGTGGCACAAGGGTCTTTGGGCCCCTTAGGCTCCTAGGCCCGGTAGCGACTGCTACCTCTGCACCCCCTATAGCTACGCCCCTGATCCCATTTATTTCTACGGAGCCGTGCACACATCCATATTTTTTACAGCTCCGTAGGTCCACCCTGCAAATTATAGAACATGTCCTATTCCTGTCTGTATTGCGGACAAGAGTAGCCCATTCCAATGAGGGGAGTGAGAAAAATATGGAACGCAAAAAGAAGATGTCTGTGTTTTGTGAATCCTCTGTTTGTGAACCGAAATATGGATACGGTCGCTGCATTAAGCCTACGGGTAGTTCCCTTTTGCCGCATGTTAATGACTGTACCGATATGTCTTATTTTATCTAGTTCAGTTTCGTATTGCTGCCTTGGATGAAACATTTCGTGCGGTGTCTGAGAAGGTATGGTGAAGATATATATATTTTTTTTCATAAAATTTTTTTTTTTTGTAATTTAGTAATTTTCAAGACAAAGAAGATAATAAAAATAAAAAAATCATGAGAAAAACAGCACCCCAAGGTGCAAACATCCACCTCCCTCTTCCCCTACCTCATAACGGTTAGTAAAGAACTAAGCAAAAAAATAAAAAGATTCTACTGCAAGCTCCTAGTGCTAGAAATAAGATATAATGGGTATAATTTGAACATTCATACCCATCCCCCAACACACAAGTGAATCAGGACCAGAAGGACAATGGAGTTATTGAACTTTTAAAGCGGCTCTGTCCAGTCTTTTATCTGAGGCCACTATTTGATAGAGACAGAGATGCTGAACTCAGAAATATATATTTTGCTGTGATTAGTTCAGTACTGTTTATATACTGCCAGGACTCCTGGAGAAAGCCCGAGAGTCCTGCTTCCCCCACCCACACACAAGGATTGATAGCTTTATCTGCATGAATTTGCATAAACAGAGGTGTCAATCAGAGGTGTCCCAAAGGCTTTCTCTATGAGCCCTGGCAACAATGAAACTTTTTCTTAACAAAACTACTAAATCAGAGCTTAGAAATATATATGCAAAAAAAAAAGATATCTCACCGCTCAAAGAATAAGGAAAAGATCAGAAACAGAACAAGGAATAGTGCTACATGGAGAGGGCTTCCCTTTACATTTATACGGTAGCACCATTTGAGCAGTGAGGTATTATTTTCAATTATTTTAAGGGCTCTTCTGGGCTACAGATATTAAAGACCTGTCCTCAGGATAAGTCATCAGTATTAGACCGGTGGAGGTCCGCCCACCAATCAGACGGCCGCGGTGTAGGAGACTATACTGTGTATGGAGCACAGATGGTGTAGTGGCCGTTATGGGGTACTGCAGCTCAGCTTCTGTTTGAGTGCCTAGGAGCTGTACTGCAGCATACCGGTACTGGAACTATCTACACTGAGCCATCTGCTTTACCTCCATAGACTCCAACAGTGCGGCAGCCTGAAACAGCTGATTGGTGGGGGTGCCGGATGTAGGACCTCCACGGATCTGATATTGATGACTTATCCTGAGGATCAGTCATCAATATCTGTAGCGCAGAAAACCCCTTCATAAAGTTGCATGTATTCATATCACATCATTAGTATTCTACCTCATGGTCATAGCTCGGAATACACAACACAGAGCAAGAGAAAATGATCAAAATATGATTTTGTAAAGCGCTGCGGAATATGGTGGTGCTATATAAATACATTTTATTATCATTATTATTATTATTATTAATAAAATATTACCATGTTTTAACGTGTTTCTCACTTTCCATTGCAGTTTCCTGTGGTTTACGTTGAGGTAAGTTGGTTTATTTTTTTTAATTATTACAATCCATTATTACCCTTTTGGTAAGCAGGATTGACAGAGGATAGCAAGATGAAGAGCGGCAAAGAGAACAGGATAGATACATAGATATGAGATAGATACATAGATATGATAGATAGATAGATAGATAGATAGATATGAGATAGATAGATAGATAGATATGAGATAGATAGATAGATAGATAGATAGATAGATAGATAGATAGATAGATAGATAGGAGACAGATAAATAGATAGATAAATATGAGATAGATGGATGGATAGATAAATAGATAGATAGGAGACAGCAGGGGCGTTGCTAGGGCCTGAAAACATCCGGGGCACAAGCTTACTGTATCACACCTCTGTGAAGCCACGCCCCCAAACCATGAAGCCATGCCCCCATCACAGAGGGGGGGAGGGCTTTCACAGTAGTTATTTACCCCTTTCAGTAGTCCCCCCCTTCACAGTAGTTATTAACCCCTTTCAGCAGTCCCCCTTTCACAGTTGTTATTAACCCCTTTCAGCAGTCCCCCTTTCACAGTTGTTATTAACCCCTTTCAGTAGTCCCCCCTTCACAGTAGTTATTAACCCCTTTCAGCAGTCCCCCCTTCACAGTAGTTATTAACCCCTTTCAGCAGTCCCCCTTTCAGTTATTAACCCCTTTCAGCAGTCCCCCTTTCACAGTTATTAACCCCTTTCAGCAGTCCCCCCTTCACAGTTGTTATTAGCCCCTTTCAGCAGTCCCCCCTTCACAGTTGTTATTAACCCCTTTCAGCAGTCCCCCCTTCACAGTTGTTATTAACCCCTTTCAGCAGTCCCCCCTTCACAGTTGTTATTAACCCCTTTCAGTAGTCCCCCCCTTCACAGTTGTTATTAACCCCTTTCAGTAGTCCCCCCCTTCACAGTAGTTATTAACCCCTTTCAGCAGTCCCCCCTTCACAGTAGTTATTAACCCCTTTCAGCAGTCCCCCCTTCACAGTAGTTATTAACCCCTTTCAGGAGTCCCCCCTTCACAGTTGTTAATAACCCCTTTCAGCAGTCCCCCTTCACAGTTGTTATTAACCCCTTTCAGCAGTCCCCCCTTCACAGTAGTTATTAACCGCATTCAGCAGTCCCCCTTCAGTGAATGGGGGACTGCTCAAAGCGGTTAATAACTACTGTGAAGGGCCTAGCCGTCTAGGCAACCCCACAGATCATCCCCTCATGCCCCTTGTACTGGTTCTGCTGGCTGCATGGGCATGAGTTTCACTTCAGTCACTTCGATGCGCAATCCCGTCCTGCGGCGCGTGATCCCATGAGACCTGTGACCTACAGCGGCGGGTATCGCAGGATCATGCGCTGCAGGACAGGATTGCGCACCGAAGTGACTGAACTCATGCCCGCGCAGCCCGCAAGTAGCGGAACAAGTACAAGGGGGATGGGGCCAGCATGACATTCGGGGCACTGGACAAAACATCCGGGGCTCAAGCCCCAAATGTTTTGACCTAACGACGCCCCTGGGAGACAGATAGATACGGTAAATAGATAGATAGATAGACATTAGATAGATATTACATAGGTAGATAGATGAATGCAGGGATGGACACAGACAGCAAAGGGCCCCTGTGCAAACAATGTGTCTGGGCCCCCCACCCCCCATGCCAAATTCTCAACCTAACCTATTCCCTCCTAACATTACATACAGCAATACAAAACATACAGGGTACGGCTACTTTCACACCTGAGGCACTACGATTTGTCCGGACACAAACTACAGCATGCAGCGGTTTGTATCCCACTGGTTCTCTGCATTTTTGCCAGATTGTGGCCTTATCTCTGCCGTAACCCATTATAGTTAATGGGACCAGCGGGCATTCTGTCTGCATCCAGCAGTGCCGGATCCAGTGAAACTAAGGCTGATGTAAAAGTAGCCTAATACAGCTCCACATACATTGTACATCCAGTGACGTCTCCTTAGATGTAGACCTGCTCTTTCCTCCTTTCTTCTCCAGACCAGACCACCATGATGATTTCTTTCAGCCATCTCTTCGCTCTGCAGAGTTTGACAGACAGAGATCTTAGTTTACTACTTTTCCAACATCCTCTAACCTTCTGAACATGCCATCCTGCCACCTCTAATACTGTGCTCCTATAAAGTGCCCCCATAGTGCTCTTCCCCTGTCCCATGGTGCCTGACATAATGTGCCAGTTAAAAATGCCTCTATAGAGTGCCCCAAGTAGATGCCCCGATAATGCTCCTCTCCCCCCTTCCCCATAGTGCCCCCATAATGTATGCCAGTATAAAATGCCACTATAGTACTCATCCCCACCCCCATATTGCAGATATAGTTTGTGCCAGTATAAAATGCCCCTATATAATGCCCCCCAGCAGATGCCCCCATAGTGCTCCTCTCCCCCACTTCTCCATAGTGCCCCCATGGGTGACAGTATATAATGCCAATATATAGGGCCCCTAGTAGATGCCCTCATATGGCTCCCCCCCCCCATAGTGCCAGTATAATTCTAATATACAGGGCTCCCAGTAGATGCCCTCTTAGTGCTCCTCTCTCCCATGTTGGCCAGTAAATAATGCCCCCTAGTAGATGCCCCCATAGTGATCCTCTCCCCCTATGTGTGCCAGTATAATACCTTTTAGTATATGCCCCATAGTGCTCCTCTCCCCCCTTCCCCATTCTGGGCAACAGCATAGTGTTAATAAAAAAATTAACTCACATACTTACCTCTATGACACTCTCAGTGAAGCGGTGCAGGCCTCTTCTGGCCTGTATCCTGCGCTGTACGTCTCAGGTGGCCACCTGCATCAGCCTCTAATAGGCTGCAGGCACTAGACCTGCAGCCTGTCAGAGGAACGTGTCAGAGGAACGCCTCTCCCCTGCCCCACCGCAGCATCCATCTGTATTGCTGTCCTGAGGACAGCAATACAGATGAATATAGAGATGAGCCGGCGAACCTATCACGGGCCCCCCTCCTGCATTGGGCCCCTGTGCAGCCGAACCGGCTGCACAGGCGGTATGTCCGTCCCTGGATGGATAGATAGATTGATAGATAGAAATGGAAAAATGGGCAGGACATTCCTGTATCCTGTGAAGCTAAATCCTGATTAAGAACCCAAATGAATATTTAAGGAAGACCGCAGCACTCCAATGGCTTGAATAAAGTGTAGCTAAATGTATTCACCCATGTCTAAGCAGCAAGGTTTGAGTCCTATCCCAGGACCTTTTGCAATCTTGAAAAAGGTCCTGGAATAGGACTGAAACATTGCTGCTGAGACATGGGCGAATAAACTTAACTACACTTTGTTCAAGCCATTGGAGTGCTGCGGTCTTCAATAGATATATAGATAGATAGATGATAGATAGATAGATATGAGATAGATACATATATATTAGATAAATGATAGGTGGAAATTACATAGATGACAGATACAAAATAGATAGATAGATAGATAGATAGATAGATAGATAGATAGATAGATAGATAGATAGATAGATAGATACTGAGATGACTGACACAGAATTTCTTCTTCCAGGATCCTCAGAGAAATCGCATTGTCCAATGGTTGGATGTGGAGACCAAGAAAGGAATAGCAGAAGAGTCTTTTCTTCTCACCTCTGAGCCTTTATTGGGAACGTATAAGCTGGTGGCTGAAAGGCAAAGGGGCTCACAGATCAAACAGCAGTTTACTGCGGAGGAATACGGTATATCTCTTATTCTATTGATAAAGGACAGCAATGGATTATATTTAGAGATGAGCGAATTGAATCCCACGAAGTGGAATTTGATCCGAATTTCAGGATAAATTTGATTCACCTAGAAGCTGAACTTCCTCGTGCTTCGTGTCAGCGAATCGATTTAACCTGAAATAGTATAAAAAACAAAAACATTTAAACTTACAACCTCCTCCATTTGCTTGTGATAGGCCGCCAGCCTCCATCTTGCTTGAAGATCTCGGCCGAAATCCCGTGCGACGCGTGCTCCACCTAACTAATTTGCATAAATATAAAAGTAATGATATCTCTGCAGCAGTACAAGCTAAAAGCGAAAGAAATATATGGTTTTAATCAGCATGCTTAACCCAGTCAGGCAGTATGCCTGGTTTTATAGGGTTGACCATGCTGACAGGTGCTCTTTAACCACTTCAGCCCCCAGTGCTTAAACACCCTGAAAGACCAGGCCACTTTTTACACTTCTGACCTACACTACTTTCACCGTTTATTGCTCGGTCATGCAACTTACCACCCAAATGAATTTTACCTCCTTTTCTTCTCACTAATAGAGCTTTCATTTGGTGGTATTTCATTGCTGCTGACATTTTTACTTTTTTTGTTATTAATCGAAATTTAACGATTTTTTTGCAAAAAAATGACATTTTTCACTTTCAGTAGTAAAATTTTGCAAAAAAAACGACATCCATATAGAAATTTTGCTCTAAATTTATAGTTCTACATGTCTTTGATAAAAAAAAAATGTTTGGGTAAAAAAAAAATGGTTTGGGTAAAAGTTATAGCGTTTACAAACTATGGTACAAAAATGTGAATTTCCGCTTTTTGAAGCAGCTCTGACTTTCTGAGCACCTGTCATGTTTCCTGAGGTTCTACAATGCCCAGACAGTACAAACACCCCACAAATGACCCCATTTCTGAAAGTACACACCCTAAGGTATTCGCTGATGGGCATAGTGAGTTCATAGAACTTTTTATTTTTTGTCACAAGTTAGCGGAAAATTATGATTTTTTTTTTTTTTTTTTTTTCTTACAAAGTCTCATATTCCACTAACTTGTGACAAAAAATAAAAAGTTCTATGAACTCACTATGCCCATCAGCGAATACCTTGGGGTCTCTTCTTTCCAAAATGGGGTCACTTGTGGGGTAGTTATACTGCCCTGGCATTCTAGGGGCCCAAATGTGTGGTAAGGAGTTTGAAATCAAATTCTGTAAAAAATGACCTGTGAAATCCGAAAGGTGCTCTTTGGAATATGGGCCCCTTTGCCCACCTAGGCTGCAAAAAAGTGTCACACATCTGGTATCTCCGTACTCAGGAGAAGGTGGGGAATGTGTTTTGGGGTGTCATTTTATATATACCCATGCTGGGTGAGAGAAATATCTTGGCAAAAGACAACTTTTCCCATTTTTTTATACAAAGTTGTCATTTGACCAAGATATTTATCTCACCCAGCATGGGTATATGTAAAAAGACACCCCAAAACACATTCCTCAACTTCTCCTGAGTACGGGGATACCAGATGTGTGACACTTTTTTGCAGCCTAGGTGGGCAAAGGGGCCCATATTCCAAAGAGCACCTTTCGGATTTCACTCCTCATTTTTTCCTGAATTTGATTTCAAACTCCTTACCACACATTTGGGCCCCTAGAATACCAGGGCAGTATAACTACCCCACAAGTGACCCCATTTTGGAAAGAAGACACCCCAAGGTATTCCGTGAGGGGCATGGCGAGTTCCTAGAATTTTTTATTTTTTGTCACAAGTTAGTGGAAAATGATGATTTTTTTATTTATTTTTTTTTTCATACAAAGTCTCATATTCCACAAACTTGTGACAAAAAATAAAAACTTCCATGAACTCACTATGCCCATCAGCGAATACCTTGGGGTCTCTTCTTTCCAAAATGGGGTCACTTGTGGGGTAGTTATACTGCCCTGGCATTCTAGGGGCCCAAATGTGTGGTAAGTAGGTAAATGACCTGTGAAATCCGAAAGGTGCTCTTTGGAATGTGGGCCCCTTTGCCCAACTAGGCTGCAAAAAAGTGTCACACATCTGGTATCTCTGTATTCAGGAGAAGTTGAGGAATGTGTTTTGGGGTGTCTTTTTACATATACCCATGCTGGGTGAGATGAATATCTTGGTCAAATGCCAACTTTGTATAAAAAAATGGGAAAAGTTGTCTTTTGCCAAGATATTTCTCTCACCCAGCATGGGTATATGTAAAATGACACCCCAAAACACATTCCCCAACTTCTCCCGATTACGGAGATACCAGATGTGTGACACTTTTTTGCAGCCTAGGTGGGCAAAGGGGCCCATATTCAAAAGAGCACCTTTCGGATTTCACAGGTCATTTTTTACAGAATTTGATTTCAAACTCCTTACCACACATTTGGGCCCCTAGAATGCCAGGGCAGTATAACTACCCCACAAGTGACCCCATTTTGGAAAGAAGAGACCCCAAGGTATTCGCTGATGGGCATAGTGAGTTCATGGAACTTTTTATTTTTTGTCACAAGTTAGTGGAATATGAGACTTTGTATGAAAAAAAAAAATAAAAAATAAGCATTTTCCACTAACTTGTGACAAAAAATAAAAAATTCTAGGAACTCGCCATGCCCCTCACGGAATACCTTGGGGTGTCTTCTTTCCAAAATGGGGTCACTTGTGGGGTAGTTATACTGCCCTGGCATTTTCCAGGGGCCCTAATGTGTGGTAAGTAGGTAAATGACCTGTGAAATCCTAAAGGTGCTCTTTGGAATATGGGCCCCTTTGCCCACCTAGGCTGCAAAAAAGTGTCACACATGTGGTATCGCCGTATTCAGGAGAAGTTGGGGAATGTGTTTTGGGGTGTCATTTTACATATACCCATGCTGGGTGAGAGAAATATCTTGGCAAAAGACAACTTTTCCCATTTTTTTATACAAAGTTGGCATTTGACCAAGATATTTCTCTCACCCAGCATGGGTATATGTAAAATGACACCCCAAAACACATTCCCCAACTTCTCCTGAGTACGGCGATACCAGATGTGTGACACTTTTTTGCAGCCTAGATGCGCAAAGGTGCCCAAATTCCTTTTAGGAGGGCATTTTTAGACATTTGGATACCAGACTTCTTCTCACGCTTTGGGGCCCCTAGAATGCCAGAGCAGTATAAATACCCCACATGTGACCCCATTTTGGAAAGAAGACACCCCAAGGTATTCAATGAGGGGCATGGCGAGTTCATAGAAATTTTTTTTTTTTGGCACAAGTTAGCGGAAATTGATATTTTTAATTTTTTTCTCACAAAGTCTCCCGTTCCGCTAACTTGGGACAAAAAATTCAATCTTTCATGGACTCAATATGCCCCTCACGGAATACCTGGGGGTGTCTTCTTTCCGAAATGGGGTCACATGTGGGGTATTTATACTGCCCTGGCATTCTAGGGGCCCTAAAGCGTGAGAAGAAGTCTGGAATATAAATGTCTAAAAAATTTTACGCATTTGGATTCCGTGAGGGGTAGGGTGAGTTCATGTGAGATTTTATTTTTTGACACAAGTTAGTGGAATATGAGACTTTGTAAGAAAAGAAAAAAAAAAATTCTGCTAACTTGGGCCAAAAAAATATCTGAATGGAGCCTTACAGAGGGGGGGGGGGGGGGGGATCAATGACAGGGGGGTGATCAATGACAGGGGGGGTGATCAATGACAGGGGGGTTGATCAATGACAGGGGGGTTGATCAATGACAGGGGGGTGATCAGGGAGTCTATATGGGGTGATCACCACAGTCATTGATCACGCCCCTGTAAGGCTTTATTCAGACGTCCGGATGCGTTTTGCGGATCCGATCCATCTATCAGTGCATCCGTAAAAATCATGCGGACATCTGAATGGAGCTTTACAGGGGGGTAATCAATGACAGGGGGGTGATCAGGGAGTCTATATGGGGTGATCACCACAGTCATTGATCATGCCCCTGTAAGGCTTCATTCAGACGTCCGGATGCGTTTTGCGGATCGGATCCATCTATCAGTGCATCCGTAAAAATCATGCGGACATCTGAATGGAGCTTTACAGGGGGGTAATCAATGACAGGGGGGTGATCAGGGAGTCTATATGGGGTGATCACCACAGTCATTGATCATGCCCCTGTAAGGCTTCATTCAGACGTCCGGATGCGTTTTGCGGATCGGATCCATCTATCAGTGCATCCGTAAAAATCATGCGGACATCTGAATGGAGCTTTACAGGGGGGTGATCAATAACAGGGGGGTGATCAGGGAGTCTATATGGGGTGATCACCACAGTCATTGATCATGCCCCTGTAAGGCTTCATTCAGACGTCCGGATGCGTTTTGCGGATCGGATCCATCTATCAGTGCATCCGTAAAAATCATGCGGACATCTGAATGGAGCTTTACAGGGGGGTGATCAGGGAGTCTATATGGGGTGATCACCACAGTCATTGATCATGCCCCTGTAAGGCTTCATTCAGACGTCCGGATGCGTTTTGAGGATCGGATCCATCTATCAGTGCATCCGTAAAAATCATGCGGACATCTGAATGGAGCTTTACAGGGGGGTGATCAGGGAGTCTATATGGGGTGATCACCACAGTCATTGATCATGCCCCTGTAAGGCTTCATTCAGACGTCCGGATGCGTTTTGCGGATCGGATCCATCTATCAGTGCATCCGTAAAAATCATGCGGACATCTGAATGGAGCTTTACAGGGGGGTGATCAGGGAGTCTATATGGGGTGATCACCACAGTCATTGATCATGCCCCTGTAAGGCTTCATTCAGACGTCCGGATGCGTTTTGAGGATCGGATCCATCTATCAGTGCATCCGTAAAAATCATGCGGACGTCTGAATGGAGCTTTACAGGGGGTTGATCAATGACAGGGGTGTAATCAATGACAGGGGGGGTGATCAGGGAGTCTATATGGGGTGATAACCACAGTCATTGATCACGCCCCTGTAAGGCTTCATTCAGACGTCCGGATGCGTTTTGCGGATCTGATCCATCTATCAGTGGATCCGTAAAAATCATGCGGACATCTGAATGGAGCTTTACAGGGGGGTAATCAATGACAGGGGGGGTGATCAATGACAGGGGGGTGATCAGGGAGTCTATATGGGGTGATCAGGGGTGATCAGGGGCTAATAAGGGGTTAATAAGTGACGGGGGGGGGGGTGTAGTGTAGTGTAGTGGTGCTTGGTGGGACTTTACTGAGCTACCTGTGTCCTCTGGTGGTCGATCCAAACAAATGGGACCACCAGAGGACCAGGTAGCAGGTATATTAGACGCTGTTATCAAAACAGCGTCTAATATACCTGTTAGGGGTTAAAAAAAACACATCTCCAGCCTGCCAGCGAACGATCGCCGCTGGCAGGCTGGAGATCAACTCTCTTACCTTCCGTTCCTGTGAGCGCGCGCGCCTGTGTGCGCGCGTTCACAGGAAATCTCGCCCATCGCGAGATGACGCATATATGCGTGACTCTGCGCAGGGCTGCCACCTCCGGAACGCGATCCTGCGTTAGGCGGTCCGGAGGTGGTTAAAGGGGTTCTCCGGGAATTAAGAAAATGAAAATACTTAAATATTACTTTATTATAAATATATTCACAAATACCTTTTATTATTTATAATGGCGTATTTTGTCTGGGGAGCAATCATTAGGGAAAACAAAATGGCCGCTGTCCCATTAGTTTACACAAAACCTGTCCTGAGAAGTTACTTTACAACACTGAGGTAAAGCGCTGCCTCATCCCCCTCTCTACTTGTCAGGGATTAGAAAACCCCTTTAAAGCATAATTGTTATGGCTGGCTTTATAGCCAGTCAGTATTTTTTATATATTGCTGGATCTAATATTTGATTTTCTTTTTTTATAGTTCTACCTAAATTTGAGGTAAAGGTGACAGTCCCCTCAGTTATTACTATTGAAGCTGAAGAGGTTGATGTGACAGTATGTGGCAAGTAAGTTTTTCTACCTAAGGAATACTGAAGGAATACAGGCGACTCTGTTGTGAGGGTCCCTGCCCTCTCTGTGATAACTGCCAATCATTGCCTTGAAGGGTGAGGTGGATTGGTGGAGTGTGCCCCTTCATTAATACAGCCTATTGGTACAAATGTTCTGGTGCCATTTTGGCTACTAGCAGCATATGCAGAAACGAGGGCCCATTCACATGGTGGGTTTTACAGCGTAATTTTGGTGTGGACAGCCGTGCCGAAATTTCGCCAAAAACCCTCAGGCAGCCTCGTCTTTTCTGCCTTCCATTCATTTCAATAGGAAGCAATGTTGAGAATTGCAGAGCAACGGCTTAAAGCTGCGGCCACATTAAAAACGGACATGTCCCTTCTCAGTGTGGCCTCGGCTACAAACTGTCGCTCCACAATTCTCAGTGCTGCCTCCCATTGAGCTGTATGGCAGAAAGGACACGGCTTCCGGTGGGTTTTCGGCACCTCTGTCCTCTCCAAAATTTGTCTCTCCTTCCACTGACAAATCCATTTTAAGTGCAGAGAATTTCTTACTTGTAAAAACTAGACTAGTTAAACTAGTAAAATTGGACTAGAAGAGCTGCTGGCAATGGGGGTGTCTGCCAGGTCTCCAACGATACAAACAAAAGATAACCATTGGCTATCTCTCCAAAAGTGTGTGCCATCACACTTCTAGGCTGCATACAGGTACTTTTTACACCATCAATTATGCTCCCCTTCCTCAATGGCACCCTAGGCAGTTGCCTATTCCTTCTACCCCTCATCCCAGCCATATTAGCAACCAGTCTGTTTTACTTGAATGCTGTTCAGCTCAGACTTGCATTGATAATGTACTGGCAGCAGAGAATGGCAAAGGTATATTAGCATGCCCTTCATCACCTCATACCTCCTCTCAGATGTTTCTCATGTCAAAGCTCTATCATATGATTGAATCAAAATGTAAGATAAGTCTATTTCATCAGGTACACCTATGGAAAATCAGTTTCAGGAAGAATCGATGTCCAGCTCTGCAGAAAGTTCACAGACAGCTATTCTTCTTGTCGTCTGGAACAAAGAAGTGTATGTGAAGACTTTTCCCATCAGGTGAGTACAGCAGAACATAGGGCATATGATAGCATAGGTGACTCCTACTACTCTGATCTTCATAGGACTAACCTTTCACCTGTCTGTATAAGGCTCTGTTCACATTTATAGTTTCCATCAAACTTTCTAGTATTTTGTCAGCAAGTGTAGTGTAGCCTACAGCACCAAACTCTGTGTCAAACATACTGAAAGCACCAAAGTATAGTCAACTGGGTACCTGAGTGTGTTGCCCTCACAGTATATGTGTAGACCATTTGGGCATGGTTACCTTACCACTTGTATTTTCCAGGACCAACTTATTGATGACCTATCCATAGGTGGGGACCCGACACTGGCACTTAGCGTCAGGAAGAGGTTCCGGGAGTTATCAGTGTACAGAGCGGGAACACCACAGCTTCATACACTGTGTAGTGGATGTTATTGGGTTATTCAAGTTGAATGGAATCAGAGATGGAGCACCCAAGAACGGCCATTACAATGTACAAAGCTGTGGTGCTTCGGAACCTGTTGCTGCTGCTAACAGCAAAGGGTGGGGAGTGGGGATGCTGGGTGTTGGACCTCCACTAATCTTATATTGATGACCTATCGTATGGATAGGTCATCAATATATTGGTCCTGGAAAACCCAATTAAGCATTGATTTATTCCTTTTTTAGGCTGATAAAACTGGATGTTTCTCACAAGTGGTGAAGACCAAAATCTTCCAGCTGAAACGTTCTGGCTATGAGATGAAACTTGTTGCAAGTGCAAAAATAACAGAGGAAGGAACGGGTGAGAAAACACATGTGCACACATATCAGATGAGAAAATGGTGGACAGTCGAAACAGATTTAAACCATAATCTCTCCAACAGGAGTTATACTGACCGGGGAGGGACACTCTGACATCAAGAACACTATTGCCAAAGTATCATTCCGACAGCTGGATTCCCACTTTAAGAAGGGTATTCCCATCTATGGACAGGTGAGTTGAGAAGACGTCTGGAGAAGGTTTGAGTTATGGTATATTGTGTTCCAGAGCAATGGCACTTTGGCCACAAGTGGAGGTACATAA